>NW_026915268.1:6960000-7168994 GCF_034315485.1 Pezoporus occidentalis
ACACAGAACCAAAGTTTCTTAACGGAATAAAAAAAAAAAAGATCAGGAACGGTAGAAAAAGTCAAGAGGATGAGATTTGGGAAAACAATTTCACAAAAAAAAACGTTTCCTGGACAAAATAACCAATACACAATTGACAGCAAGAAACCTCCACACGAGTTAAAGGTGGCTGGTCTGTGACGCGCCGAAAATGCCCTACCAAAAAAGGCCAGGCACAGGATTATTTCGTTCCTGGAAAAGAGAGCAGCAGCCTCCCCCAGCAGAGCCGAAAAGCATCAACAGCACCTCCTAGCCTGTTAGGAAAAGGAAAAAAGCGCGGGCTTACAGACCTGCTGTACTTCGGAGTCCGCTGGCGGTTTTCCCACGACGGCGCTGCTGGTCAGGCTTCGCTCTCCGAGGGCTCCCCACAGAGAAGCTCCTCCGCGGGGAGGCTGGGAAGCGGCGGCGGTGGCCAAGCGGCTTCGGCGACGGAGCGTCCAGGCGCCACGCACAGGTTGTAGGAGTAGGGCAAGGTGCCCTCGCAGAAGTCGGCTGGGAAAGCGGCGCCGGTTCCAGAGAAGCGCTGCGCGCCCAGGCAGCGCAGCACGGCGGGCGGCCCGGCACGGCGGCCCCTTGCCAGCACGGCCAGCGCCACGCTCAGCAGGAAGAGCGCGGACAGGAGAGCCAACGCCAGCACGAGGGAGAACTGCAGCTCCGCCGCCGAGTCGGCGCCCGCCGCCCGCTCGCTCAGCTCCGGCAGCGCCTCCTGCAAGCTCTCGGCCAGCACCACGTGCAGCGTGGCCGTGGCCGACAGCGCCGGCTGCCCGTGGTCCTTCACCACGGCCACGAGCCGCTGCTTCGCCGCGTCCCTGTCCGACACGGCCCGCGCCGTGCGCACCTCGCCGCTGTGCAGCCCCACGCGGAACAGCGCCGGCTCCGGCGCCTGCACCAGCTCGTACGACAGCCAGGCGTTGCGCCCCGCATCCGCGTCCACCGCCACCACCTTGGCCACCAGGTACCCGGCCTCGGCCGACCGAGGCACCATCTCGAATGGGGCTGCGGCCGGGGCTGCACTCTGGCCTGTTCCCGAGCCCACCACCGCCGGCCACAGCACCCGCGGCGCGTTGTCGTTGCGGTCCAACACGAAGACGCGCACCGTCGCCGTCGAGCTCCGCGCCGGTTCCCCGCCATCCTGCGCCCGCACCACCACCGCGAACTCGCGGCACTGCTCGTAGTCGAAGGAGCGCTGCGCGTACATTGCGCCGCTCTGCGCCTCCACCGACACGTACGACGCCGCGCCCGCGCTGCCGCCCTCCAACGAGTACCTCACGCGCCCGTTGCTGCCAGCGTCCGCGTCCCGCGCCCTCACGTGCAGCACCAGCTCGCCCGCCGCGTTGTTCTCTGCCACGTAGGCGCTGTAGGCGGCCTCCTCGAACACCGGCGCGTTGTCGTTCACGTCCGACACCTCCAGCACCAGCACCGTGCTGCTCGAGAGCGCCGGGCTGCCCCGGTCCCTCGCCACCACCGTCACCCTGTGCTCGGACTCCTGTTCCCGGTCCAGCGCGCTCGCCGTCACCACCTTGTACGACCCGCCCGACGACGCCACGAGCGACAGCGGCGCCTCGCCCAACAGCTCGCACCACACCTGACCGTTCTCCCCAGAATCCGGGTCTTTCACGTTCAGCAGGGCCACCACCGTGCCGGCCGGCGAGTCCTCGGGTACCGGGCTCGACACCGACAGCACCGTGATTTCGGGCGTGTTGTCGTTCACGTCCAGCACCTCCACCTCCACCTTGCAGTGCGTTAACAGGCCGCCCCCGTCCCTTGCCTCCACCAGCAGCGTGTACCCACGCGTGTCATCGAAGTCCAGTGCCTCCTGCAGCGTGATCCTTCCGCTCTCCGCATCCACCATGAACTTCTGAAGCACCTTAGGCGGCATTTTCCCGAAGCCGTACGTGATGCGGGCGTTGCTGCCAGCGTCGGCATCAGAGGCGGACACGTTCAGCACCGTCGAGCCCGGCAGTGCATCCTCCCGCAGGCTCACTCGATACCGCTCCTGCGCGAACACGGGGGCGTTGTCGTTGGCATCGGTGACGTTGATGCAGAGCTGGGCGGTGCCGCTCCGGGGCGGGTCCCCTCCGTCCACCGCCGTCAGGAGCAGCCGCAGGCTCTGTTCTCTCTCCCGGTCAAGCGCCCGGCGCAGCACCAGCTCCGCGAACTTGCTGCCGTCCGGACTCTCCTTCACCTCCACCGCGAAATACTCGTTGGCTTCCAGTTCATAACTCTGCAGCGAGTTACTGCCCACGTCTGCGTCTTCTGCCATGCCCAAGGCAAACCGGGAGCCAGTGGAAGTTAATTCGTTGATCTCCAGGTGGAAACTGTCTTGTGGAAACCGCGGAGAGTTATCATTTACATCCTGGATGGCCACTTCGACGTGGAAAACGTTGAGCGGGTTATGCATTAGAACCTCGAAGCTGACAGAACAAGACGCCGACTTGCCGCACATCTCCTCCCGGTCCAACCTCTCGCTCACGTACAGGTTCCCGTTCTCCCCACTCACGGTAAAGTATTGCTTCTCCGTGTTCAGCCGTAGCTTGCGTGCCGGCAGCTCCGCCGGGCTCAGTCCCAGGTCCCGGGCCAGCGGCCCCACCAGCGAGCCTCTGTCCAGCTCTTCAGGGATGGCGTAGCGGAGCCGCTCTGGCGCCGCCCGGCAGCACCAGCACAGCAGTAAAGAGGGCAGCAGCACTAGGCCGGCTGATGGCCGCCGGCTCTGCCTGCCCGCCATTCTCGGCAGCGCTCGCAGCGCTCCTTCCTCCTGCCGCAGCCTTCCCTCGCCTCCAGCTCCTCTCCGCAGGGAGCGGAGGGGCTGCCGGAGGGCAGCGAGCTCTGCGCCGGCTCGGACGCCGCTGTTCCCCGCGCCGTTACCTCTCCTGCCCGCGCAGCTGCCGCTCTGGCCGGTGCCAGGGGAGACAGCAGCCTGAGGAGGCAAGACGTTGCGGTGGCTGCGGCTCGTTGCCGTGTTTTCCGCGCCGCTCCATGTCGGCCAACAGCGGCACCGCCCCGCGATACCGCAGCGGGTGATAGTGCAGGCTGCGCCCGTCTCCAGGGTTTCGCTTGTATCAGAGTGGGAGGGTTTATGCTACAGAGCCCCCCATATGACTTTTAAGATGACTTTTAAAGTATTAGGGACATAAATCTTGTGGCCTGCTTTGGCACGAAAACTAACAAGGAAACCTGTGTGCCAGAGCAATAAGGTTCCCTCATGCACAAACCAAATGTAAAAAGACAATTGCTCACACTTTAGGGGTTGTGTCTATCATTTGTACCTGAGATATAGTTTGTCCAGCACCCATGAGAAAAGGGAATCGGGGCTAAACTGTGCAGAGTCAGAAGCAGAATGAAGGTTTTCATGCTCATCATCTGTAAGTTATTCCAGCAATTTTGGTAAAGCCCTGTGCCAAATTTCAATGCCAAGGGAGAGCCAGAAGGAAATAAAGCTCAGACTGCTGCTCTTTCCCATTTTCTAAACCCGCTTTATAATTTCATGCCAAAGCTGTAATTGTTAAGGGTCTGCACTTGGTTTCAGGTCTCACTTGTGTCAGTCGGGAAGCACAGAGGCACTTTATGCAACTCCCAAAGTGTTTAACAGTGAGAGACACCGCTGGGGGCTTTTAGGTTGTCTCCTTGGGGCACAGTGAACAGTCAGAAGGAATATTTGTGGCAGAGCAATAAAGTTGGCTGCCCTTAATAGAATGTAAACTATGAAAGCAAATTATATTTGTGGAAGACTGGCAGAGCTTTTTATCACTCTGTCAGGTATTTTGAATTCTGCTTATCAAAGGAAATACTGTTGGAGTAATCAAAGAGTAATCAGAAACAGCGAAGCAAAAGTCCTTGGAATCCATTCATGACAGGCTGCAAAGATTTCTTCTCTGCTGTCAGATGTAACAGTTATTTTTCTCCTTCTTAGTAGCTGGTATAGTGCTGTTTCAGCTTTAGTTTTGAGAACATTTTCTTCCTGCTTTTCTTGCTTTTCCTCACAAGACAGTGATGTTTATCATTGTTTCTTGCAGGCAGAGCAGCAGTCTCCCTGAGAAATGTATCACTCTAAAGGTAATGTGTGTAGCTTTGTTCTAAGAGAGGAGAAGAACTTTTACTGTTTTTTTCTGATTCACAGAAGTTCTTTTTTTTTGCATCTCCATACTTGAGGAGCTGACAATGGGAAAGTGCAAAGCCATGTCGAGCCTTTCACAGAACCCAAGAAGGGTTTGGGTTGAAGGCACTATAAAGATCATTGAGTGTCAACCTCTGCCATGGGCAGAGACATCCTTCGATTAGTTACAGCGTTCAAAGCCCCATCCAACCTGTCTTTGAGCACTTCCAATGATGGGACATTAACAAGTTCCCTAGGAAACCCATTCCAGTGTCACACTATCCTCACTAAAAAAATTCTTATGTCCAATCCAAATCTACCCTTTTTCAGGTTAAAACTCTTATTCTTGTCCTGTCAGAACTTGGCAAAAGGTCTTGGTAAAAAAGTCTTTTAAGCCTGTTTATGTATCAAAAATCCACAATAACATGTTCCCAGAGCCTTCTCTTCTCCAGGCTGAAGAACCTCACCTCCTTGAGCCCTTCTTAGTAGAATTGTTCTACCCCTTTTGACCATTTTCATGGTCCTTCTCAGCCCTAAACATGTCCATGTCTTTCCTGTAGTGTGGATCAGAGAGCTGGAGACAGTGCCCAGGGGGTGTCTCATGAAACAGAGTAGAGGGGGAGAATCCCCTCCCCCAAGCTGCTGGCCACACTGCTGGTGAAGCAGACCAGGATACAATTGCCTTTTTAGGTAGCAAGCACACATTGGCATCTCATGTCCCATTTGTCACCCACCGCTACCTCCTAGTCCATCTCCACAAGGCTGCTTTCAATCTTGTCTGTACTGAAACCTGAGATTGCCCTGATGCATGTGCAGATCCTTGCACTTGGCTTGTGGAACTTCATGACTTTCCCACAGGCACACTTCCCAAGTGTCTCATGGCCCCTCTGGATGGCTGGATCCCTTCCCTTTCGTGAATCAATGGCATCACAGCTTAATGTCATCTGTAAACCTGCTGATGGTGCATTCAATCCACTTTGTGAAAAACTAACTACTACTGGTCCTAGTACAGATCTCCTTGAAGAACACCACACATCACTGGTTTCCACTTGGACATTGAACCATCGACCAATCCAGCCAGTTCCTTATCCATCTAACAGTCCATCTGTCAAACCATTCTCTCTCCAACTCAGTGGCCACCATGTTATGCAGGACCATGCTGGGGACACCCTGCATGTGTTCTCCTGTGTGTTCTCCTGCTGGCCCCTAGTCTGTTCATGGCAACCTTGGCTGGGTTGGATTGCCACTCTGCACTATTTCGCTACAGACAACTGGCTGAGCACCCATATGCCTATGAAAGCCTTGCTTTTCCTGGCTATAAACATCAAAGGTGCACGTGGGAACTGAGCCCATAATTGACAAGCAAGGAAATGACTAGAGCCTCACACACAGAGCTCCCCTTTTTTGCAACACTAAAACTGACCAGTTTCCTTCTGACCTTCTCATAATTGGCATAATTACAAAAATATGATGCCCTATAATTCTGACCTCATCATCATAGAATCATGAAATCACAGAATGGTTTGGGTTGGAAGGGAGTTTAAAATTCACACAGCTCCACCCCCCTGCCATGGACAGGGACACCTAGACCAGGTTGCTCAAAGCCCTGTCCAACCTGACCTTAAACATTTCCACATGGTACATCCACAACTTCTCTGGCCAACTTATGCCAGCATCTCACCACTCTCATAGTAAAGAATTTCTTCTTGATATCTAACCTAAATTCACCCTCTCAGTTTAAAGCCATTCTCCCTTGACCTATCATTACATACCCTTGTAAAAAGTTCTTCTCCAGATTCACTGTAGCTACCTTTAAGCACTGGGAGCTGCTCTATGGTCTCCCAGGAGCCTTCTCTTCCCCAGGCTGAACAATCCCATCTCTCAGTCTGTGAGAGAATAACAAACAGAAACCAATCATGAGAGGATGATGTTCTACCCTCACTCCAAAAAAGGGAAGTACATTCAGATTCTTAACACCATTCTCAGAAGAAACAAGGATTCAAAAGCACACGAATGATAGCCAAAATAAAAGAGCAGTAATACAGCAGAGATTGGATCATTCAACTCTCCTCTTAGAGGGAAACTCCTTCCCTCTGTTACACACATTGTTCTGCAGAAATGAGACAGCTATGCAGTTTATGTTGACATCTATTTCCCCTGACAATAACAGAACACAAAGGCACCCTCACATCTGCTTTTCACACCAGCTACAGCATGTGAAAGAAGCAATAACACAGGATACCCTGATAAATCTATGCTTTTATGTACAAGTGAAGTGACACATGTAGGAAACCAAGAAGAGAAAACCAAAATCATAAATCAGACAAGCAAGGCAAGGAAGCTTTAGAAGGGAAAGTGCTGCCAAAGAAACTCACCAGGAATTCTTGGTCTTTGCTGTGCTGGGAGCACCTGGAAATTATTCCTATCTCAGGCTGCCCATGTGGGTTTAAAGCCTTCCTCTGGATTACATAGTGTGTGGGGGTTATTTTGACAAATAGCTCTCCAAGGTTGTTTTCAACTCCCACAGATACGAAGCCATACGAGTAAGCGCCATATCATGGATCTTCTCTCCAGCTCAGTTCTCTGAGAAAATGCAACAGATTCTCTTTTAGCTTCTGCTTCATTTTCCTCTTGTCTTTGGTGGATGAAATAAGTATTTGCAGTAAAATAACATGCACAAAAAGTGCCTGAAAAAAAAAGTAACTGTAGCTGTGAAGAAAATCTACATTGTAATGTTACAGGGAGATAGATAGAAAATGGGAATTTCACAGAGGAATTATAAGCTATTCTCTTCATGCATCATCCTTCTCTGGGCTGAGTTACCGTATGAAAGCTCTACTGCCATTGCCTTTCAGGAAAGGGAAACCAGGATCACACAAAAAAAAAATAGCACAGGCCTTAGCACCAGACTGGAAATCAATGTGTTGCCATGACAAAACCACAGTGACCCACCTATTTTCCAGGTTTAAAGCCAACCTCTCAATCTCCTTGCTCTGCATTTCAAGCCCTTAGTCACACCATAGACAATATGCAGAATTTTAGGCATGTCATCCACAGATGAAGGAGTTTGTAATTGTGACATCTTGGGTAAACAGAGGTATATCAAAGCCTTTGTTTTTTGCAGATTAAATTCCTCTAGGTGTGGATGAGATCTGCTCCCCAGAACAACTATAAGAGAACCTTTGATGTTTTAAGGGTTATCAGCCACAATGAGGCACAGCTTTAAATCTGGATGACAAGACAAGAATGGAAAGCCTGCAGATGTGCAGGCATCAAAGCTTAATATTTCAGAGTAGGTACAGAAGAGGGGGATCCAGTCAGGGAAAAGTC
Organism: Pezoporus occidentalis; assembly: GCF_034315485.1. NCBI lineage: Eukaryota > Metazoa > Chordata > Aves > Psittaciformes > Psittacidae > Pezoporus > Pezoporus occidentalis. The sequence continues at coordinate 6,967,463 of NW_026915268.1, forward strand.
CAGAGGAGCTCACACCACAGGCAGCAGCCACTTTCCCTCCAGTCAATTTCTTTTGACAATAAAGTAAATGCACGGAACCGTGACTGTGGGCCTCATATAACAATGAGGACAAACTGAACTTTTACACCCATCTCTACCTATTTTAGACACTTCAAGTGATATCATAGCAAACCTTTTCACCTGCCCCAGCTCGACAATTTCTTAACCTGACCAAACATTACACAACAGAAAAGCTACCTTTGCATGCATCCAATGAAAGCAAATTTGCACATGCAACTTTTCACTACTGAGAACATCAATTACAACACAGATGCATCCAGAGAGATTTCTCAGCCCATCACACAACTTGGAAGCAATATAAAATGTTCTCCAGTATATAAGCCATATGCGACTTGACAGCTGTCAAAGTATCAGCTCAAAGACACCATCATACTTCTTTATCAAATGGGAAACATGGAAGATACACAACTCTCAAAGCTTAAAGTAAAAGTGTACACCTATAGTCAAAACTTGATCATGAGATAGGAAAGAAACCGATGAACCCACAACTTCTCTGGCTGCAGTACAAGCTAGGCAATATATAACCTTTAGAATAATTTTCTGTAGACCATTTGCAGACTCCATCGAAAGTAAACATGCACAGACAACTTCTGCTTATTGGGTGAGACGATATAGTGTGAGGTGTCCCTGCCCATGGCAGGGGGGTTGGAACTATAAGATCTTAAGGTCCTTTCCAACCTTAACTATTCTATGATTCTATTGTAATGAAAACACTTGCCAGAAATAATTCAGCTTTTAACAAAGAATACCACACTATCCTACCAACATATAGGAAGAACCTCCCAGGGCTCCCCACACAGCTGGGATAGCAGGTTTTGTAGCAGACATTCTTCAGGGGAGAAAAAACGTCACATAACCAGGAAAAAACAGGTCACACTAATACTGCACATGGGCACTGGTTATAGAAAGGAGCAACCAATGCCTCTTGTGCCCTTCAAAAGCCCCTTACACATAGCTTCCAGGATTCTCTAATCCTTCACAAGAAGCATATGATATCCAAGGACCATAACCTGTCTTCCAGTAAACACGAGAAGACAAAACTCATAGCAGTTGGCCACTGAATGAGGAAAGGATCAAACCTTTTTTGTCCTTCACAGCCCCACACAGACATCTCCCACGACTCTCCTTTCCAACCCTTAACTATCATGCTGCTCTTTGACTTCACTAGCACGACATACAAAGGCCGGTTAACAGCACCATTTCCCTATAAACATGCAACACCATCACCCAGGGACATAGACCAGCACTATATTTTCACCTCATGAAACTTCAAAGTTTGAGACATGGTCCTACAGGAGAGACTGGATCGCTGAACACGGAACACACAAAAGTGAAAGAAAATCCCATTCGAAGTCCAGATGGCAGCAGGCTCACTCCTGCTCTTCTCACCTGCTGAGAAGCAATGACCCCACGTTTACTTCCCGGGAGCAACAGACACCATCACCCAGCACGGCACTGGGCCTTCCTCAAGCAGACAAATCCCAGCGTAGCACACGGAACAAGAAACCCGTCGGGAAAAGACCAGAGAAGAGTCAGGGAAAAGCAGAGGCCTGAATGGCTTCTGAAAGGAACTCACCGTAAGAGAGACGGGGTCCAAGCTGCGGACATTAGCAGGGTCCTCCCCGAGCAGCGGCGGGGTCTCGTCAGGTGGCGGCCGGGCCGGGAGGGTGTCGCAGCAGCTGCCTGAGGACAAGCGGAGATGGCTCTTGCGCGAGTCGGCGGTGAGAGACACCTCGTGCGAGTAGGAGTGCAGGAAGGCGCGGACGCCGTCGATGCCCACAAACTGCGAGGCCGGGACACCGCGCAAGGCGGAGCTGCTCGTCGCCGCCAGCAGCTGCGAGCGGCGCCAGTGCCGCAGGCGCAAGACCAGCAGCAGCAGCAGGAAGGCGAGGAAGAGGCAGGACACGGCCGCCACGGCCAGCACCAGCCAGCGCGTGAGGCTGGCAGCCGGTTCGCCCGGCACCGCCGCCGCGCTGCCCAGCTCCGAGAGCAGCTCGGCCACGCTCTCGGCCAGCACCACCGTGAGCGTGGCCGTGGCCGACAGCGCCGGCCGCCCGTGGTCCTTCACCACCACCACCAGGCTCTGGCGCGCCGCGTCGCGGGCCAGCGGGAAGCGCGCCGTGCGCACCTCGCCGCTGTGCAGCCCCACGCGGAACAGCCCCGGCTCCGTCGCCTTGGCCAGCTCGTACGACAGCCACGCGTTCTGCCCCGCGTCCGCGTCCACCGCCACCACCTTGGCCACCAGCGCCCCGGGCTCCGCCGACCGCGGCGCCAGCTCCACGCCCGCCCAGCCCGACACCGCCGCCGAAGGCGCCGCCGCCGGCGGGTACAGCACCTGCGGCGCGTTGTCGTTCTCGTCCACGATCTCCAGCACCACCGACACGTTGCTGCTCAGCGCCGGCAAGCCGCCGTCCTCCGCCCACACCCACAGCCGCACCTCGCGCACCTCCTCGTAGTCGAACGAGCGCAGCGCGTACAGCGCGCCCGTCTCCGCCTGCACCGACACGTAGGACGAGAGCGGCGCGCCCCTCACCCGCCCCTCCGACAGCCGGTACCGCACGCGCGCGTTCTGCCCCCAGTCCGCGTCCGTTGCCCGCACCGTCAGCACCAGCGCTCCCGCCGCGTTGTTCTCGGCCAGCCGAGCGCTGTAGCGCGGCTCCGCGAACACGGGTGCGTTGTCGTTCACGTCCAGCACCCGCAGTGCCAGCACCGCGCTGCTCTGCAGCGCCGGCGACCCACCGTCCACCGCCCGCACGGTCAGGTTGTACTCCGACACCTTCTCGCGGTCCAGCTCTCCCTCCGTTACCAAGCGGTAGTAGTCTTCAAAGGACTTCTCCAGGCGGAACGGCAGACTCTCACCGATGCTGCACCTCACCTGGCCGTTCGCCCCCGAGTCCCTGTCCTGCACGTGCAGCAGGGCCATCACTGTGCCCGGCTGCGCGTCCTCAGAGATCTCGCTGAATGCCGACGACACGATCAGTTCAGGCGGGTTGTCATTAACGTCTGTCACAGTGATCGCGACATTGGCCGTGTCGAAAAGGCCCCCGCCATCATGTGCCTGCACCTGCACTTTGTAGGAGTCGCCTTCCTCAAAGTCCAGGCTCTGCACCAACGCGAGCGTTCCCGCTTCCGAGTCCAGATGGAAAATCTTCAAGGCTTTCTCAGTGATTTTCGTCAACGAGTATTTCACGTGTCCGTTAAGACCTTCGTCGGTGTCGGAGGCCGTGACGGTAACGAGGACAGAGCCCACAGGCATGTCCTCTGGCACACGCACCGTGTACTCCTCCTGGCTGAACACGGGCGCGTTGTCGTTGGCGTCCAGAACGACCACGCGGATCCGCGCCGTGCCCGTCCGCGCAGGCTCTCCGCCGTCGCTCGCCCTCAGCACCAGCTCGTGAAACGCCGCCTCTTCCCGGTCCAGCGCCTTCTCCAGCACCAGCTCGGGACGTTGATCGCCGCCGGGATCCGCCTGCACGGCCAGCGAGAAGTGCTCGTCTCCGCTCAGCTCGTAGCGCTGCAGGGAGTTCGGCCCCAAGTCTGGGTCGTGAGCCTCGGCCAGGAGAAACCGCGAACCCGGGGGAGTCGTCTCGCTCATTCTCAGTTCTTTTTCTGCTCGTCGGAAGCTGGGCGCGTTGTCGTTAATGTCCGTGATTTCCACTTCTATTTTGTAAACCTTCATTTCTCCCTCCACGATCACCTCACAGCGCAGCACGCATTGCTGCGCGCTTTCGCAGATCTGCTCCCTGTCTATCCTCTCCGCCGTCACCAAATGGCCCGTCTTCCCGTGCAGGGCGAAATACTGCGTCCTACCTCTGTCCAAGATGCGAACGCCGCTATCGCGGAGCGCTGACAGCCCCAGCCCCAGGTCCTTTTCCACGTCGCCCACGAACGAGCCCTTGGGCAGCTCCTCCGGAACCGAGTATCGCAGCTGCCCCCACGCCGCGTTCCACGCCGCCACCAGGACGGTCCACAGCAGCGCTCGCCCCCACCGGCCCCATCGCCTCCCCGTCGTGCCCATCTCTGCCGCGGACCTACCGGCCTCTCATCCCTACAAACAGCTCCCCGCCGACGGCCACTGTTCCGGCTCCTCCTCTGGCTGTTGCACTGGCTCCCAGCTCGGGCTGCCTCTGCCCGCCGCTGCCGCCGGCCCCTCCACCTTGTTGCAGCACAGCTCCCACCGCGGGGACGTTCGCAGGCCGCCCAGCCTCGGAGACAGCCAGCGAGAGCCGATCCGCAGTGGGCGGGGCTGCCGGCAGCAATCCGGGCCTTCCTCTCGCTCCTCCTCGCTTCTCGGTCAACAGCGGCACCCGCAGCCTCCTCCCGGCATTACACGCACCGAGCGCTGCCCACCCGGCTTTATTCACGGCCAGCTCGTGGGGACGACACGGGCGACACGGAACTACCCGGGCAACTGTGCTCTCTTCAGTGATCCTCGTGGTGATCCTGGCCAGGCACAACACTCCTCCCGTGGCTCGGCTAATTCTACTGCATGGAATCTTTTTTTTTTTTTTTCCCCCGGGATGATATAAATTTCCCTTCACATGATATGCAGCTTATTACGAGCCAATCTGTCCAAAGGTTCAACCTCTCCCACAAGTTGGAGTCTGACATTACAGGTCACGCTTAGGACTTGGGCTCCATTCTAGAGTAACTCAGCAGCAGGCAGCAGTGCACACATTCCGTTGGGATCTGTTAGAGAAAAATAACATCTCTGTCGCACATAGCACATCCTTAGCATTAAACCCAGACAAAACACCTGGATTTTTGCGGGGGGGCGGGGGGGGGGGGGGGGGGTGGGGGGGGGAAGGAAGAGAAAAAGAAGCCAGATTCAGAAAAACAGCTACCGATTTTCAGATTTAGATTCCATTCTAGGCCTCTGTAGAAAAGACAGATGAGGAATGGTAAAGAAGAGGGAACTGCCACCCAGGATGGAAGACAAACCATGAATAACCTCACAAAGAAAACAAAGAAATCAAGCTCAGAGAAAACTGACCCATCCCACTTCTGCAGCAACCAGCACACAGGAGAGCACATCACTGAATGGAGGAACATTCTTCAGGGGCTTTCATGGAGCCACGCACGTTTACTTTGGGAGTCTAGCACTGAAACTGCATTAACCAAAGCTTTTTTGTTAAGCTGCCAACCAAGCCTAAGTCGGTAGCTTTGGGAACAAGCAATCTGGAAGGAAAATTCCCAAACATTAAGCATCGACCCCAGTTTCCTGTCCCATTCTGTAGAGTTAGGGGATCTCATCCTGCACAAGGATGATCTGCCTTCACTGTTAATCATTACACCTCAGAAAACATCTTCGTGGTCAGAAGTTCTCAGCTGAACTTGCAACGGATGTCTAGCCAGGAAGTGCCACCACTATTTGCCTGCTCCGAATGGAAGGGGCTTACCCCATTCCTTCATTCCTTCATGTACACATGGACCAGCACTTCTCATTCCCACAACCACGGCATCCACATCAAAAAAGACTGAGTTCAGAAAGGCCCTTCATGACATAAAGGTTCCCTTCTTACCCATTACTAATGCACACCACTTTAAAGAGATCGTTTTGTAGAGAAAACTCAGCTGAACCTGATCGTGTGACAAAGTGCCACCACTAATGTTCTGCTCTGCATGGAAAATAATAAAAAAAGGCATTTTTTCTGTCTTACAAACATCCAGTATCAGCAGCTCATCACATCTAAGACGTTCACCTATGTACCGTTTTGTGCAGCACAAGTTGAACAGCAAGAGCCTTCCCACTGAGTCTAAGGATCCCCCTTCACCATCACATTTCAGACAACATAAGCTTTGCAGAGAAAACTTCTCAGCACAGCTGGGTCATGCTGAGCATCTCATCAACCAACACCCCCAAAGTACTCAGGGCATCTCTCATCCATTCTCCAACCAGCCTGTATCTATGCTTAGAATTGCCCTGACCCAAAAGCAGGACTTTGAAATTGGCCTTGTTGAACTTCATGAGGTTCTCACATGTTCATCTCTCAAGCCTGTTCAGGTCCCTCTGAATGGCATCCCTTCCCTCCAGCATGTCATGTACCACTTTGGTGTCATAAACTTGCTGAAGGTGCAGTCCATCCCACTGTTCATGTCGACAAATGTTGAGCAGCACTGTGACAATACTAACCCATGTGTAATGCCACTCATCACTGGTTTTCACATGGACACAACCACTGACCATGACTCTTTGAGTAGGACCATTCAGCCAATTCCTTATCCACAAAGTGGTCCATCTGTCAAACCCATGTCTCTCTAGTGTTGAGACAAGGATCTTGTGTGCAACAGCATCACATGATTTTCTCAGATCCAGGTAGGTAACATCACTCTTCCCTTATCCACCAAAGGTGTAACCCCATTGTAGAAGACCACCGTATCTCAGGCACAATTAGGGAAGCCATGGTGTCTCTCACCAATCACCTCATTGTGCTTTAGTGCAATTTCCTGGATGATCTGCTCCATTGATATTACTAGGCATACCAATGCCTGCTCTCTTGCCTGCTGTCCTGAAATCCAGGGTAGTCAGCTTGCTGTGGGCCCTCCTCACTATGTAAGGATCTCAAACTCCAGCGTTTCATGGTCACTGCAGCCATGGCTGCCCTCAAGCTTCACATTCCCCACCAGCCCCTCTTTGTTGGTGAGGACAAGGTCCGGCATAGGCCTTCTCCTCAATGGCTACTCTGTCCCTTGGAGGAGGAAGTTATCACCAGTGCATTTTAGGAATCTCCTGCATTGCTTATGCCCTGCTTTGTTGTCCCCCCAATGATATCTGGGTGATTGAAGTCCCCCATGAGGACCAGCACTTGTGAACATGAGGCTACTCCTATCTTTCTGTAGAAGGCCTCATCATCCTGGTCTTCATCTTTGGGCAGCCTGTAACAGACACCCACTTCATCAAGAGAAAAGATATACAGAGGTCTTCTTACCATGGATATTTGACTTCTCACCATGTGTATGCGACGAGCATTTCTTCCAGTGACATTTTAAAGAAATGTCTGTGAAATTATTTCTCTTTACAGCTGTAAGCATGAAAGGCATGTATGGGAAAGGCAGACAAAAGTAACATTTCTCATCTTCCACACATATTAGGGATAACATCCCACATTCAGCTAATCACAAGGCAAGAAACACGTGCAGAAAGGAAAAGATCACGGCATGCTCTTCTACATTATGGCACTTAGAGAAGTATATATAATCCAGGTATTCAGTAGGCAATGGAAAGACCGTTGCCTCCTCTCAAAGCTCCTGTTATGACACATTTCATAAGTACATAATTCAGCTGTTAATAAGAACACCACAACAACCTACCAGCACAAAAGAGGCTCCACATACAGCTGGAATAATACGTCTTCTAGCAAACTCTCTTTGGGGAGATGAAACTCACAATGCATGATATTACAGCTGGGCACTAAACAGGGAATGAAGTAAACCATGTCTCTTATGCCCTTCAACAATCCCTCAAGCACAGCTCCACAAACTCTCCCCTCCAACCCTTCACAACCTGAGTTCTTTGACCCTCATCATTTGCAAGCACTTGACATCCAGGGGAGAGTTGCCCAGACCACTTTTCTTCCCCATGCACCACCATCATGGCACAGCCTTCATATCAATATCTAAATATTTAGGATTCTCTTTCATCTTAACAGGCAGACATTGTCAGGGAAACAGTTGTTACCCAGTCCATTCTGCCCCAGCTGCACACAAAGATCACAACGTGGACAAATGCAAAGACATTTCATTGCTTACCATGCATATCATGGAGAAACACAAAGGTTAAGAATAGAAAAAATGAGCACCAGAGTTATAGCCGGGGTTACTATATATCAAGAGAATCTCACACAAGTCAAGCACAGTTGTGGCTGGGAAGACAGTGCCTGTACAAATTAATCCATCCTACCTGGACTACCTTTTCTGCAGAAGCCTTACCCCAAACATGGGTGACACTTCTCCTTCATCAGGGTGGAACAACCCATAACTTGATGAAATATAACAAGGGAAAGTGTAGAGTCCTGCATCTGGGCAGGAACAACCCCAGGTTCCAGTATAGGTTGGGAAACGACCTGTTAGAGAGCAGTGTAGGGGAGAGGGACCTGGGGGTCCTAGTGGACGACAGAATGACCATGAGCCAACACTGTGCCCTTGTGGCCAAGAAGACCAATGGCATCCTGGGCTGTATTAGAAGGGGGGTGGTTAGTAGGTCGAGAGAGGTCCTCCTTCCCCTCTACTCTGCCCTGGTGAAACCGCATCTAGAATATTGTGTCCAGTTCTGGGCCCCTCAGTTCAAGAAGACAGGGAGCTGCTGGAGAGAGTCCAGCGCAGGGCAACAAAGATGATTAAGGGAGTGGAGCATCTCCCTTATGAGGCAAGACTGAGGGAGCTGGGTCTCTATAGTTTGGAGAAGAGGAGACTGAGGGGTGACCTTATTAGTGTATATAAATATATAAAGGGGGAGTGTCACGAGGATGGAGCCAGGCTCTATTCAGTGGCAAACAATGATAGGACAAGGGGTAATGGGTACAAACTGGAACACAAGAGGTTCCACTTAAAATTGAGAAGAAACTTCTTCTCAGTGAGGGTGACGGAACACTGGAACAGGCTGCCCAGGGAGGTTGTGGAGTCTCCTTCCCTGGAGACATTCAAAACCCGCCTGGACACATTCCTATGTAACATTATCTAGGTGTTCCTGCTCCGGCAGGGGGATTGGACTAGATGATCTTTCGAGGTCCCTTCCAATCTCTAGCATACTGTGATACTGTGATAACTGTAACTTTCATTGAGAAACCATGCATATTTCAGAAAGGAAAAATCTCCATGAAGCATCAACCCCATTTGCCCAACCACATCATGTAGAGTTCAAGGATTTCATTCTAAATAGTAAGGATTTGCCATCAACTTTAGTGACTCATAACATTTCAAACAATAGAAGCTTCATAGAAAATACTCAGCTGAACCTGAATGTGTGATAAACTAAAAAGATTCACCACATCTACCATTTTGAAGAGCCATCACTGACCACCTGCCCTTACTGTAAATGAAAAGGTTGGGTTTTTTTTATTTTTTGCCTTGTGAGCATCCAGCATCAGCAGAGCTCATTTCATCTCAGACCTCACCACAGGACTGTTCTATTTAGCACAAGTTGAACGGCAGGAACCTCCAACAGAGCCTATGTATGTGACGGCTATTGACACTGGATCTGCCAGTTTACAGGGTCTCAGCTTTTCTTAAGCCAGTCCCTTTGTGATCCTTGAGGTGATCCTGCCCAGACAGAAATAACAGACCTTCCATGGTTCTGCTACTTTTACCGCAAGGAACAATGGTTATGAAATGGTAATATAATACAAAGTTCTCTTCATATGACGTGCAGAGTCTTATGAGCTGTAGCCCATCAGTCCACAGGCACAAGGGACAGCCATTCCCTCTGGACTTTCCTACTTTTTCCCTGCACTCTGGAGGCTGCTCTGGATTGGTTCTCCTTCTTCCACCACCACTTGCGATTTTTTCATTACAGCCTGACACTACAGGTTGCACTTAAGCTTAGGACTTGGGGCTCTGTTCTAGAGTAACTCAGCAGCAGGAAGGGATGTACAATCTCTGTCGAGGGTCATTAGAAGGAAACCAAAATCCATCAGAAAGCGTTAAACATGTTAAACATCACATTAAAAGTACAGCTTAGGGTGTTATAAAAAGAGGCTATAACATACAAAACCTTTTTCCTTTTTTTTTTTTTTTTTGAGATCAAGCAACATAACTCCCGTTAAACAAGACAGAGCAACAAAGGCAGAAAATGAGGGTACCAAAAAAATTAGAAAACTGCACAAATAACTCAGAGAAATAACGCATGGTCAAAATTAAGCTGCCATTTCTGCATCAAAATATGAGAGGGCACATGGCAGAGACGGAGGATCAATATGTTGCTTTTCTACTCATGGAGCCACATGCACGTTTCCTTTGGGAGTCCAACACTGAAACAGCATTAACAAAGGGGGTTACATTCAGCTGTCATCCAGGCGCAAGCCCATCTCTTTGGGAAAAAGCAATCACGGAGGAAAAATTTTCTACACCTAAAGTCAACCCCATTTTCCCGACCCTGACATTTCCCGGATCTTATTCTGCACAGCGAGAATCCACCTTCACCGTTACATTTCCTGAACACAAGGTTCATAGAAAACACTTCTTAGCTGAAGCTAAGCCTACAACTACCAAGAAGTGAAACCACAAGCTGCCTGACTCCAAATGGAAGAGGATTGCCTTGTTCTTTCTTTCCTTCATGGACTCATGGAGCAGCACTTCCCATTCCTCGACCCAGCGGAAACCGGCAGAAAAAGGACAGATTCAGAAAGACACAGAGATTAGAACACAAAGGGCTCCTCTGAACCATGATTAAAGCATACTATCTGAAGTGCAGGTTTTGTAGAGAAAATTTCTCCGTTGAAACTCGTGATGAGCATAGACATACCATCATCAACTTACTACTAACGGTGGAAATCTAAACGAAAGAGAAAAATCTCCTGGTGACGCGGGAAGCGCCAATCCACAGTGCCTGCTACCATAAAAAGCCACGGGACAGCGCTCGTGGAAACGCAGATCAGCATGAGGGCCCTCCTCGCAGGCAGAGCAATGACAAATACGAGAACAGAGTCCGAGACAAGGAATCCAAGACGAGGAAAACTGGCTTACATACCTGCGGTGCGTCGGGCTTCGAGGGCGGCTCTCCATCGCCAGGGTTGCTGATCAGGCTCCTCTCCCCGCAGGGCTTCCCACAGAGAAGCTCCTTCACGGGCAGCGGCGGCGGTGGCCAAGCGGCTTCGGCGACGGCGCGCCCGGGAGCCACGCACAGGTTGTAGGAGTAGGGCAAGGTGCCCTCGCAGAAGTCGGCAGGGAAGGCGGCGACAGCGCCGTCCCCGGAAAAGCGCTGTGCGCCCAGACAGCGCAGCACGGCGGGCGGCCCGGCTCGGCGGCTCCTCGCCAGCACGGCCAACGCCACGCTCAGCAGGAAGAGCGCGGACAGGAGAGCCAACGCCAGCACGAGGGAGAACTGCAGCTCCGCCGCCGAGTCGGCGCCCGCCGCCCGCTCGCTCAGCTCCGGCAGCGCCTCCTGCAAGCTCTCGGCCAGCACCACGTGCAGCGTGGCCGTGGCCGACAGCGCCGGCTGCCCGTGGTCCTTCACCACGGCCACGAGCCGCTGCTTCGCCGCGTCCCTGTCCGACACGGCCCGCGCCGTGCGCACCTCGCCGCTGTGCAGCCCCACGCGGAACAGCGCCGGCTCCGGCACCTGCACCAGCTCGTACGACAGCCAGGCGTTGCGCCCCGCATCCGCGTCCACCGCCACCACCTTGGCCACCAGGTACCCGGCCTCGGCCGACCGAGGCACCATCTCGAAAGGGACCGCAGCCGACGCCAGTCCCGGGTCTGCCCCTGCACCCGCCGCTGCTGGCCACAGCACCCGCGGCGCGTTGTCGTTGCGGTCCAACACGAAGACGCGCACCGTCGCTGTCGAGCTCCGCGCCGGTTCCCCGCCATCCTGCGCCCGCACCACCACCGCGAATTCGCGGCACTGCTCGTAGTCGAAGGAGCGCTGCGCGTACATTGCGCCGCTCTGCGCCTCCACCGACACGTACGGGGGCGCGCCCGCGCTGCCGCCTTCCATCGAGTACCTCACGCGCCCGTTGCTGCCTGCGTCCACGTCTCGCGCGCTCACGTGCAGCACCAGCTCGCCCGCCGCGTTGTTCTCCGCCACGTAGGCGCTGTAGGCGGCCTCCTCGAACACCGGCGCGTTGTCGTTCACGTCCGACACCTCCAGCACCAGCACCGTGCTGCTCGAGAGCGCCGGGCTGCCCCGGTCCCTCGCCACCACCGTCACCCTGTGCTCGGACTCCTGTTCCCGGTCCAGCGCGCTCGCCGTCACCACCTTGTACGAGCCGCCAGATGATGCCACCAGAGACAACGGCGCCTCGCCCGACAGCTCGCACCACACCTGACCGTTCTCCCCAGAGTCCGGATCCTTCACGTGCAGCAGGGCCACCACCGTTCCGGCCGGCGAGTCCTCGGGCACCGGGCTCGATACCGACAGTACCGTGATTTCGGGCGCGTTGTCGTTCTCGTCGCTTATGTCTATCTGCACTTCGCAGTAACCGCTTAGCCCGCCGCCGTCTTTCGCCTCCAGGCCAAAGCTGTATTTGGTCTTCTGCTCGAAGTCGAGGTGTCCCGACGTCCTGACTTCGCCAGTGGCAACGTCGATGCTGAACAACGAGCGGACGTCATCCGGGACGTTGCCGAAGGTGTAGGAGACACGCCCGTTAGAGCCCGCGTCCGCATCTGTGGCGTGCACTCGCAGCACAAGCGACCCCGCAGGCAGATTCTCCCGCATTCGAGCCTCGTAGACGCTTTTATTGAAAACGGGCGGGTTGTCGTTGGCGTCCGTCACATTGACACAAACCTGGACCATGCCGGACCTCACGGGATCTCCGCCATCTACCGCCGTCAGCACTAGTTGAAAAGAGCTCTGCTTCTCCCTGTCTAATGCTCTCTCAAGGACTAATTCCGGCTGCTTCTTTCCGCGGGGGGTCTCCTTGACAGCCAGGCTAAAGGACGGGTTGATAGTGAGCTGATAAGTCAGTAGCGAGTTGCTGCCTAAGTCCGTATCTCGGGCCATCTCCAGGGGAAAAGAAGTACCAGGAGGGATCCATTCACCAATTTCGATGTCCAGAGTATCCTTGCTGAAGGCCGGCGAGTTGTCGTTTACGTCATGGATGGCCACGTCGACGTGGAAAACGTTGAGCGGGTTCTGCACCACCGCCTCGAAGCTGACCGAGCAGGTCGCCGACTCGCCGCACATTTCCTCCCGGTCCAGTCTCTCGCTCACGTACAGGTTCCCGTTCTCCCCGCTCACGGTAAAGTATTGCTTCGCGGCGCTCAGCCGCAGCTTGCGTGCCGGCAACTCTTCCGGGCTCAGACCCAGGTCCCGCGCCAGCGGCCCCACCAGCGAGCCTCTGCCCAGCTCCTCGGGAATGGCGTAGCGGAGCCTCTCCGACGCCGCCCGGCAGCACCAGCACAGCAGCAAAGCGGGCAGCAGCACTCGGCCGGCTGCTGGCCGCCGGCTCTGCCTCTGCCTGCTCGCCATTCTCGACAGTGCTCGCCGCGCTCTTCCCTCCTGCCGCTACCTTCTCCCTCTTCCAGCCTCTGCACAGCGAGCGCAGGGGCTGCCGGAGAGCAGCGAGCTCGCTGCCGACTCGGACGCCGCTGCTTCTAGCACCGCCTCTCGCCTCTGTTGCCGGTGCCGGTGCTCTTCTGGCCGGCGCCAGGAGAACGAGCAGCCTGCAGGGGCAGGCAGCTGCGGCTTCGGCTCCAGTGCCTCTCCACGTCGGCCAACAGCGGCACCTGGAGGCGCTGCGATGCCACCGCAGCCGGGTGATGGCGGTGCTCCGTGGGTTTCGGGTTTTCGTCCTTGGGTAGAGGGACTGTGCTCATGATCATAGCAGCTGCAGGCACCCGCCGAAAGATTTCTGTATCTGCGGAATACTTTAAAAGTAGTATTACTTTATGCCATGGTGGGTGAATTTTTTACTCTGAATTGCTCAGATTTGATTTAGATAAGGATTAATAATGATGGAGAAATGTGAGTTAAAGGTAGTGGACGTGAACTCAGACCAGTGTCACTGCCCACACCTGGCAGAGGAAAAGAGGGAAAAAACATGTGGGCTCTTTGCCCTGTGCACATCTTGACATTCCTCTTCCATCCAGAAAAACCTTCAGTGCTCTTGGTGAACCAAAGAATCCAAGACCTGCAATTATATTGGATTTCATATCTCCATTGCTTTGATTTGGTGAGCTTCTAGCAAAAGTCCCCTCACCTGTCCTACCCCTCCAAGGACAGCATGGACAGCTGGATGCTTTTGTGATTTCTGGTGATTATTATAGAAAACAGAAACCTCCATCTGACCTCATCGGGCAGGTATTTGTGCTGTGATGTTCAGCTGCCTTGCCACAAGTCTTTGAATTAAAACATCCTCAGTGCTAAAGGACAGCTTGTTACCCACTAGAAGTAAGCAGTGGGTACAGATATTTGCAAGTATTCTCCATATCTTTCTTGTGAAGCAGAAGCTCAGATCTCTGACATTCCTGATCCTTAATAAAATGAAAAGCTCTGACTCATCCAAATGAGGTAAATACTGGATTCCTGGAAGACAGAGGTGCTTTGTCACAACTCAGTCTTGAAGATTTGTGTCCAAGAGCACCTAGAATTCACTGAGGTTTGAACCTGTCAGCAAACCCTGTCAAATCTGTCCTTGATCCCTTTCACTAGACATTAACCCACGGACTATAACTCTTTGGATGTGTCCAGCTACACACTTCCTCATACATCTGAGAGTATTGTCAAAATCATATCCCTTCAGCTGAGTAGTCAACATGTTATGGGGCAATGTGTGTACACCTTGTACACATTCTCCCTCAGGTCTCTGCTCTGTTCCTGGAAACAGGTTGTGCTGCCACTCTGCACTTCGAGGATGGCAGCAGAGATGGCTTTGCTCTTTCACTACAAACAAGCTTACCTGGGTGAGCACCCGTATGTCTATGAAAGCCTTCCTCTTCCCAGGTGTAAACATCAAATGTGCATACAGGAGCTGCACCTGCACTCAGACAATTGGAACAGATGGGACCTCCTCTCTCTTTGACCAGACACCCTGTGATCCAGCTCTAGCACATGATAAGAAACAAGGCAAGAGAAACACAGAAATGAACAGAGCAGTATGATTAACATTTCTGAGGCCAAATTATTTGTCTGGGGGAATCTCCTGTGCTTTTTCACACAAGCTGTTCCACAGAGATGTGACTTCTACTGAGGTCATGTTTCCATTGGATACACCTGACAATAACAAAATACACCTTTACATTTCCTCTTCCATCCTTCAAACCTGCTGGAGCATGAGCAAGAGGCACTAACACGTGGTGCTTTGCTGTACTAAGCTATGCTAACAATTGCCACTAAACCTGTACACCTAGGAAGTCAAGAAGAGGAAACCAAAACCATTGATTACACAAGCAAAGCAAGGAAACATTAGAAAAGAAAGTCACCAGCTCTTAGCGATTGTTTTCTACTGTGTGGTGTGCTATTCTCCCAGAAATATGAAGCCATAAGAGTAAAGGCTTTTTTATATCCCCTTGTATGCATCTGTATAAAAGACAGATGAGGAATGGTAAGAAAAATGGAACCACCACCCAGGTTGGAAGACAAACTGAATAATAACTGCAGAAAGACAATAAAGAAATCAAGCTTGGAGAAAGTTGAGCCATTCCACTACTGCTGCCATTTCTGCAGCAGTCCTGCGCCAGAAGATGGTGATGGCTGAGGGAGCAACATTCATTAGGGTGGAATAATCTGCAACTTCTCCATTCATGGAGCCCCACACGTTTCCTCATTGAGCCCAACACCAAAACATTAACCAACCGATTCTTAAGCTGTCCATCATGTTGGGAAAAATCACTCATAAAAACTCAAAAATCAAGCAGCAATCATATTTTACCCACAGCATCGTGCAGAGTTGCAAACCGATAAATCAGACAAGCAATGTAAGGAAGCATTAGAAGAGAATGTTTTGCCAGAAGATCTTATCTGGAAGTCTTCTTCCTTCTCAGTGTGGGCATTGAAATTCATCCCTGGGGGCACCTGGAAGTCATTCCTATCTCAAGCTGCTTTGTGTGCCTAAAGTCTTCCTCTGCACTACGTAGTACGGGGCTCAGTTTAATAGTCACCAGCTCTTAGCAATTGTTCTGTATTCTGTAGCCTGCTCTTTCCCCAAAAATATGAAGCTGTAACAGTAAAGGCCTTATTATGGTCCTCTTTTTCCAGCTCAGTATTTATCAATACAACATAAATCTTTTAGCTTCTGCTTTGTTGTCCTCACAGTTACAGTTCTGTCTTAGGTGGATGAAGTATTTGCTGCAAAACAACATGCACAGTTTCAAATGCAAAAGCAATGCCCAAAATGGGAGCAAAGAACCATGACATTTTGGAAAACAAAGGCCCAAAAGAAATTGTAACTGCAGCTATGAAGAAAATCTACATTGTAATGTTACAGGAAGATACCATTTGGAAAAAAAAAAAAAAAAAGTTTCCCAAAAAAATTATAAGCCATTCTACCTATGCATCATCCTTTATGTACCGATTTAGAATGTAAATGGTCTACCGTTGTCTTTCAGTTCAGGGAAGCCAGGAACACACAAAATACAGCACAGACCTCAGCACCAGGCAGAAAATCAAAGCACTGCCCAAATGAAAGCTACACTGACCCACCTATTTTCCTAGTTCCACACCAATCCCTCACCCTCCTTGTTTTGTATTCCTAGCCCTTAGTTGCACTACTGACTGCATCCAATATTTTGGCCATGTGTCAGCCATGCATGAAAGAGCATGTCATTGTGTGACATCTTAGGGAAATAGGTATACCAAAGACTTACCTTTGGTTTTGTAGATTAAATCCTCAAAGTATGGATGGCAACTGTTCCTCTAGCCCAACAAGTATAAGAGATCTTTTAATGTTTTAGGGGTTAGCAGGGACAATAAGGCCCAGATTTAGACCTGGACAAAAACAAAGCAAAAATGGAAAACCTGCAGATGGGAAGGAACTATAGCTTAACATTTCTGAGTATGCCAGCTGTACACAATGAGTACATTTCTGAGTATGCCAGTACACAAGACAGGGATGTAGTTAGTAAAATGTCCACGAGTTCATAGTACAGACCATAACCATATTCTCTCAAGTCAACTTCTTTGAACAATAGAAGTGTGTGGGACCACTACTTTGGGCCTCAACAATGACAAGCTGAAATTTTACACCCTCTCTACATATTTTAGACATTTCAAATTATATCATCGCAAACTTTTACATCTGCCCTGTCTCTAGACAGACAGAATTCCTCACTCTGCCTAAAGCTATACAACAGGAAAGCTACATTTGCAGACAACACTGAAAGAGAAGTTGCACATGCAACTAAGAATAAGGATCACATCAGGGACACATTCAGAGAGATTTTCCTGCTCATCACACTACTACAATGCAATATAAAATGTTCTCTAGTGTGTAAGCAATATGCAGCTCTGATTAAGACCCAGTCATCAAAGTTAGCTCATACTTCAGCACATGGTCAACTTGGCAGATACATGACTCGCAAAGCTTAATGTAAAGCATACACCTATGATCAAAAAATGATCATACAACAGGAAAGCAAACTGATGAACTCACAGCTTGAAGAGTTGGAGATCAACCAAAGCAATATATAAAAAAAAAGACACCTTCAGAATAATTTTCTATATGCCACAATAAACCTGGGAACTGACACAACATGTGCAATGTCTGCACTAATACCTCCTCACATGTAACACCCTGAGACTCTCCTCAAACCCTTCAGAGTTTGCATCATTGCCATCAATCTTCATAATGTGCAGTCAGATTCCATCAAAAGATGCACAGAGAAGGTCTTTACCATGGATAAAATCTGAATTCTCACCACGTATATGTGAGAAGCAACAGCATTTCTTCCAATGACATTTTAAAGAAACATGTCTATGAAAGTCTTTCTTGTCAAAGCAGTAAACACGAAAGGCATGTATGGGACAGGCAGATAAATGTAACATCTGGTCTTGCACACGTTATTAGAAACAACTTCCCACCTTTAGATCATGAGAACAAGCAAGAAAGAAGTGAACACATGTCGGAGTCGCGGGAGACAAGCCTCATGCTATCATGGTCAGCAAGTCTCGTTTATTTAGCAAAATACAGCCATTTTTATAGTCTCATCATTGGTTAGTTTGTGCTAACACAGGGGTTTCTAAAACAATCGCGACCGCTTCTTGTTTCAATATGTTTCACTCTTGCTCAAGCGTTACCGTTGCCTATTCAGCAAGCATACATCCTGTCCTTGAGCAGCCATTGACCACACAGCCTAGATCTTGACTAGTTGCACAGTTTCGTGGCCTTTGTCCTGTAGCCATTCTGCTGTCAGGCTCTCTACAAACACATACAAAACAAAAGGATCATAACATATTCTTGATAATGGCTCTTAGAATAAGTATAGAATTCAGGTCTGAAGTAGGGAATGAATAATCACTTGGCTCCTCCCAAAGCTTATGGCACCTGTCATAAGTACATAATTAAGCTGTCAGTTAAAAACATCACAACAACCTGCAAACACAACAAGAACCTTCCAAAGCTCCCTCTACAGATGGGAAAACATTTCTTTGGCCAAGCTTCTTTGGGAAGATAAAGCATTTCCAAACAACATGGATGGCCCCAGAACAGATAGAGGAGTAACTCATGTCTCTTGTGCCCTTCAACAGCCCCTCAGCCATTTTACCCACGAATCATTGTTCCACATGCAGTTATTATTTCACATGCAACTGCTCACTTACCAGAGGGTTCTCCTTACCTTTCAGGACAGGGAACCAGGAACACAGCATTAATAGCACAGGCCTTGGCACCAGGCATGAAAACAAAGCTTTGCTCAGGCATGTTGACCCATCTATTTCCGTGGATCCAAGCCAACCCGTCACCCTCCTTACTCTGCATTCACACCTTTCATTCACACCATGGACAATATCCCATTTTTGACCATATGCAGGCTTGATGCTGACAATGAAGAGTTTAATCACTTGACATTTTAGGGAATCAGAATTACATAAAAATCTTTGCACCTGAACGTCTTCATGGGATGCATGGAAACTGCTCTCTAAGCCTGATAATTGGAACATCTTTATTTTCAAGGACTCAGACAAACTGAGCCCCAGTTTTAGAACAGAAGGACAAAACAAGGGAAAAAAGAAAAAAAATCCAAAACAAAACTTCAGAAGTGAAGGCACTATAGCTCACCATTTCTGATTATCTCATCTGTAGTAGATATGTAAGAAGAGTATCTAGTTGGTCAGTTAAAGACTCAGGCATCAGTAACAGCAGACACCATCACACATACATCAATGTGGCACAGAAGTGACTGCAACATTTCATGCAATGTTTACATCTCCCCAACAACCACCATTCACAGAAACAGCTGTATCAGACATGACAGCGCATACAACTTGTAACTTCCTGGCACATTAAAGAACAATCAATTCGTAACAGAAATTCCTTCTCATTCACTACTTTCACACCAATTTTAACACTGACATAACATCAGAGGTTGCTTCATGTGAGCAAGAGCCACAGAAAACAAAAGGTTAGCCAAGGCTGGAGAAAGCTTCATATAACAATGGAAATACATCACAATCTTACAAGGACATCTAGATGGCAAAATAACGTTTCCTACGGCAGTTCTTAGACACTAGCCCTGAGTCATGTTGGCGCTTCCATGGCTACTGCTTGTGTACAAATTCATCAGAGGAATGTCATCCTCTGATGACAGGAAAAGGACGCAGGAAAAGGGGGCTCGTGGAAGCTACACTGTTGGTTCCACCCAATGTACTTGCCGTAAGTACATCATACAAATGTTAACAAAACTGCAACATACCAAAGAACAGGAGGAAACACCCAGGGCTCCACATAGAGCTGGAATTACGTATCTCGAGCAAAAATTTTTTGGGAAAAATCACATTGCACGGTGCTCGAAAGGGGAGCTGGATGTGGAAAGCAGCAAAACTTGTCTCTTGTGCCCTTCAACAGAGTCTCACAGACAACCCCCATGAATAGCTAACGATTCACAAGAAGAACGCAGCATCTAACAACCCGTCGCCAAGACTTTTCAATATGCGAACGGAAGAAACTAACACATGTAAAACCAAAATAATACTCACTTCTGGATAATGGCACTTAGAGTAAGCACATAAATAAAGAGCTGGCTCCTCCCAAAGCTCTTATGACACTTGTAAGTGCAGATTTAAAAAGGTGGACCACTTCTACTAGCACATGGGAGCTGATAGAGCACAGCAATGAAATTCTGGGAACTTCGTAATTAAAAGTATGTAAACAATTTCAAGGAAGTGTCAGAGGAAGCCCTAGACTGACATTTCCTTTTGCATCTGCATATGCAATGGAACCTTCCACCCTTAGGGAAAGTTAGATGTGATGAGATCCTACTAGCCGGTAGAGAACATGGCACATGGAGCATAGCACACTTGATTACATTCAGGAGCTGCCTACTACAGTAAAACATTTTCAAAACTGCGAACAGTGCAGTTTGTCGGACACCATAAGAATCCTAAAGCACCTGCGCACAGGTTAAAAAAACGTACCTGAAAGCAAACTTGGCCATCATTGCCGTCAACGTGATCCCCGGTAGGGACGAGATCACCCGAAGCCTCAGGAGGCGGACGGGCTGGGAGGGTGTCGCAGCAGCTGCCTGAGGACAAGCGGAGATGGCTCTTGCGAGAGTCAGCGGTGAGAGACACCTCGTGCGAGTAGGAGTGCAGGAAGGCGCGGACGCCCTCGATGCCCACAAACTGCGAGGCCGGGACGCCGCGCAAGGCGGAGCTGCTCGTCGCCGCCAGCAGCTGCGAGCGGCGCCAGTGCCGCAGGCGCAAGACCAGCAGCAGCAGCAGGAAGGCGAGGAAGAGGCAGGACACGGCCGCCACGGCCAGCACCAGCCAGCGCGTGAGGCTGGCGGCCGGCTCGCCCGGCACCGCCGCCGCGCTGCCCAGCTCCGAGAGCAGCTCGGCCACGCTCTCGGCCAGCACCACCGTGAGCGTGGCCGTGGCCGACAGCGCCGGCCGCCCGTGGTCCTTCACCACCACCACCAGGCTCTGGCGCGCCGCGTCGCGGGCCAGCGGGAAGCGCGCCGTGCGCACCTCGCCGCTGTGCAGCCCCACGCGGAACAGCCCCGGCTCCGTCGCCTTGGCCAGCTCGTACGACAGCCACGCGTTCTGCCCCGCGTCCGCGTCCACCGCCACCACCTTGGCCACCAGCGCCCCGGGCTCCGCCGACCGCGGCGCCAGCTCCACGCCCGCCCAGCCCGACACCGCCGCCGAAGGCGCCGCCGCCGGCGGGTACAGCACCTGCGGCGCGTTGTCGTTCTCGTCCACGATCTCCAGCACCACCGACACGTTGCTGCTCAGCGCCGGCAAGCCGCCGTCCTCCGCCCACACCCACAGCCGCACCTCGCGCACCTCCTCGTAGTCGAACGAGCGCAGCGCGTACAGCGCTCCCGTCTCCGCCTGCACCGACACGTAGGACGAGAGCGGCGCGCCCCTCACCCGCCCCTCCGACAGCCGGTACCGCACGCGCGCGTTCTGCCCCCAGTCCTCGTCCGTTGCCCGCACCGTCAGCACCAGCGCTCCCGCCGCGTTGTTCTCGGCCAGCCGGGCGCTGTAGCGCGGCTCCGCGAACACGGGTGCGTTGTCGTTCACGTCCAGCACCCGTAGCGCCAGCACTGCGCTGCTCTCCTTCACCGGCGACCCGCCGTCCACCGCCCGCACGGTCACGTTGTACTCCGACACCTTCTCGCGGTCCAGCTCCCCCGCCGTCAACACACTGTAGTAGCTGCCCTGTGAGCTCTGGAGCCGGAACGGGACTCCCCCGTCCAGCGAGAACTGCACGTGGCCGTTCGCCCCCGAGTCCCTGTCCTGCACGTGTAGCAGGGCCACCACTGTGCCCGGCTGCGCGTCCTCAGAGATCTCGCTCAGCGACGATCGCACCGAAATCTCGGGGGCGTTGTCGTTGACGTCTGTAACAGCGATCCCGACTTTCGTGGTACCGAAAAGGCCCCCGCTGTCCCGTGCTTGCACGTCTAGTTCGTAGGAGTTATCTTCCTCGAAGTCTAGGCTGCGAACCAAGGTGAGCTCTCCCGTCTCAGAGTCCAGCTGAAACATAACCGATGTCAGCTGCATTTCTTTCAACGAGTATTTCACGTGCCCGTTAAGACCCTCGTCGGCGTCGGAGGCCGTGAGGGTGACGAGGACGGAGCCCACGGGCACATCCTCGGCCACACGCACCGTGTACTCCTCCTGGCTGAAAACGGGCGCGTTGTCGTTGGCGTCCAGAACGGCCACGCGGATCCGCGCCGTGCCCGTCCGTGCAGGCTCTCCGCCGTCGCTCGCCCTCAGCACCAGCTCGTGAAACGCCGCCTCCTCCCGGTCCAGCGCCTTCTCCAGCACCAGCTCGGGACGCTGATCCCCGCCGGGACCCGCCTGCACGGCCAGCGAGAAGTGCTCGTCTCCACTCAGCTCGTAGCGCTGCAGGGAGTTCGGGCCCGCGTCAGGGTCGTGAGCCCTGGCCAAGGGAATCCGCGACCCCGGGGCTGTCATCTCACTCATTGTCTCCTCCAGCTCCATTTCCTGGAAGCTGGGCGCGTTGTCGTTAACGTCCGTGATCTCCACTTCGATTTCGTAAAACTTCATTTCCCCCTCCACTATCACCTCACACCGCAGCACGCATTTCTCCACTAGCCGGCACAGCTGCTCCCTGTCTATCCTCTCAGCTGTCACCAAATGGCCCGTCTTCCCCTGCAGGGCGAAATACTGTGTCCTACCTTTGGAGACGACTCGGACGCCGCGGTCGCGGAGTGCCGGCAGTTCCAGCCCCAGGTCCTTCACCACGTCTCCCACGAACGAGCCCTTGGGCAGCTCCTCGGGAACCGAGTAGTGCAGCTGCCCCCAAGCCGCGTCCCACGCTGCCACCAAGACGGTGCAGAGCAGGGCTTGATTCCTCCGGCTCCAGCACCTTCCTCTCTCCGCCATTGCAAAGCTCGGCAGCACTCACCGAAGCCGCTCGCGGGGCACCGCTGCCGCTGCGCTCCTCCCACCGAGCCTTCTTCTGAGCAGCTCGGCTCGTACCGCTCCCACAGCGCTTCTTTCGGGCTCGGATCTTGCAGTCCCGCGACTCGTTCGCCTCTGCTGTGGCGGCTGGCTCCCTGAGTTCGGCCCATCGCATGTCAACAGCGACACTCGGAGCCTCAGACAGCAATTGCAGCGCAGCGGCACTGGTAAGCGGCTCTCCACTCCTGCTCAGCCGGCAGAGCTTGCTATTACCCGTGCTGTTTACAGACTCACAGGCATGCCTGCATTCAGGATAGTCTCTCCGACAAGTCCTATCCATCGTACTGCTTAGAATGTAGGTTGGAAAGAATATTTAAAGGTCAAATAGTTCCACCCCACGGGCGTGAAAGGAACACCTTTCACTAGACCAGGTTGCTCAAAGCCCCATCCGACCTGGCTTTGAGTATCTTGAGGCATGGGGCGTTTACCTTGCTAGGCAACTTGTTCTAGTGTTTCACCACCCACATTGTAAACAGTTTCTTCCTTATGTCTAGTCCAAATCCATCATCCTATCACAACAGGCCCTACTAAAAAGTCTGTCATCTTACAAGCTCTCTTGAATTAGTCCAAAATAAGGGTACCCCCAGAGCTGGATGTGATCTCCAGGTGGGGTCTCATCATGGCGGAGGACAGGGGCAGAGTCATCTCCCTTGACCTGCTGGCCATGCTGCTGCTAATTCATCCAAGGATATGGCTGGCTTTCTTGGCTGTGAGAGTGCATCACTGGCTCATGTCCACCTTTTTATCCACCACTACCCCCAAGTCCTTCTCTGCAGGGCTGCTCTCAACCCCTTCATCCCAGAACCTGTATTGATACTGGGGGTTGCCCATGTCACAATCAACTGAGGCTAAACAAAATGTATTGTTCAATTAAAGCTTCACCCACATTTACAGATTCGAGATGTCACATGGATTCACTAAACTGCCAATTCTTAAACTTTTAGGGCCAAATGATCCAAAATGCACTCTCACCTAAAAATGGAGGATTTGCAAGCACAAGAAGTTACCTTGGATGGTGTCACCTCATTACACTCAGGATCCCAACTTCCTTGCCCCTGTGCTTGCCACCATGTGGATGGAACAAGAGCTGAGCATAGAGGAAGCTCTCCCAGGATTTCATCAGTGAGGGGAAACTTCCATGGGCTTTTTCCAGGTCTTTTGTCAAGGCTTTCATCAGGCCAGGTGTACCTGCCACACTCTGACTCAGGTGCAGGATTTTACAATTGACCTTTTTAAACATCATGACATTCGAGCTTATCCAGCTCCCTCTGAATGGCATCCTGTCCTTCAGGTGTATGAACTCAACCATCAGTTCTGGTGTCATCTGCAAATATGCTGAGGGTGCACTTGATCACACTGCCTGTGTTGTTGATGAAGATATTAAACAGTACTATGGACCCTGGAGGCACACCACTGATTTCCATCTGAACTTTATGCTTAGAATATCCAGCCAATTCCCCATCCACTAAACAGTCCATCCATCAAATCCACCTGTCCCAATTTAGAGGATCTCACAGGAGCCCAGGTGGATATATTCCTTTGCTCACTGGTAAGTCATAGAAAGCCATTAGGCTGTCCAGGCAAGGCTTGCTCTTGGTAAAACCATGCTGGCTTGTCTTGAATCACTTCCCTGTCCTCTATGTGCCTTAACGCATCTTCTAGGAAGATGTTCCATAATCTTCCAAGGTACAGAGATGTAGAGAGCCTGACAGCAGAATGGCTGCAGGACAAAGGCCACGAGACTGTGCAACTAGTCAAGATCTAGGCCGAAGGACACAGCAGCAACTGTGTGGTCAATGGTTGCTCAAGGACAGGATGTATGCTTGCTGAGATAGCGCAACGGTAATGCTTGAGCAAGTTGAAACATGTTGAAACAAGAAGCGGTCGCGGTTATTCAGAAACCCCTGCGTCAGCACAAACTAACCAATGATTTTACTGTACCCTAGCAGAAATTGTATCTAACACTGAGACTATAAAAATGGCTGTATCTTGCTAAATAAACGAGACTTGCTGACCATGATAGCATGAGGCTTGTCTTCCGCGACTCCGACACAGAGATGTTGAGGGTACTAGTTCCCAGGGTCCTCCTTTCAAACCTTTTTAAAAATGTGGTATTTCCCTTTTTCTAGTCACCAGGGACTTCACCTACCTGCCATGACTTTTGAAATATGGTTTGTCAACTACATCAGCCAATTCCCTCAACCTTGTCCCATAAACTTACGTGTTCCAGTTCCTCTGGTTGTCTCAAACCTGATCTTACCGGGGAAGCGCTTTGCTCCCGCTGTAGAAGCCCTTCACACTATTCTTTGCATCCCTTGAAAAGTTCAGCTTCAGCCATGCCTTGGCCTTCCTGAGTTCACCCCTGCAAGAAGTGTCCCTAGACTCTTCTCAGGATACCTATTCCAGCTTCTGCTGCCCGTGCATTTCCTTCTTGCCCCTTAGTTTCACTGGCAAGTCTTTACTCAGCCATGTCACTCTCTTGCCTTCCATTCCATGCCTTCCATCCTGGTCTGGAACATTACTCCCCCAACCTCTCTGCTTTGCAGAGGCCTTTGCACATCCAAGTTCCCTGGGAGGGTAGGGGCCAGTTTGCCCCGGTTTGGATATAACTGGGCCCCATCACAGCCAGATTTCTTATGTGGGGGGACTGAGAGGTCGCAGTGGAAAGTGTCCTTAAAAGATGTCAGCTGTATTACGCTCCTTTGTCCCTGAGAGTAGTTTTTCAGGGGTCTAACCCCTTGAACAGTGGGAAGTGTGTTTTCCTAAAATATAGGGACGTGACTTTACTCTTCACCTGACTTATAAACCTCAAGACTGCAAAACCAACCAGTGTGTGACCACTGCAACCCAGGCTGTCTCCAATCTTGATGTCTCGGATTAGCTTGCTTGTGCTGGTGACCAACAGGTCAAGAAATGCATCTCCTCTGGTAGGTCTCCTACCTGAACTAAGTCGGGGGGGCACTTCTGATGAGCCCCTCAGGAAAGCTCAGCACTTTGTGCAGGTTCTCCAGTGCAGAAAAGAGCGTTTCCCTGTCTCATTCTGAGGTGATAAATCCTCAAGTTATGCAGTGCATCAGACAACCAGACCCTGGAACAACCTAAGCTGCAGTTTTACACCAGGAGGTGCTGGTTCCTTGTGTCTCTGGAAGAGATACATGCCAACTCTCTCAAATGTCTTTTACAACTCTGTTATAGTCACCATTGGAGGAGATGAACAACCATAATTCCATGTCCCTTTAGATGCAGAGAACCCCGAGCAGAGTAGCTACATAGACTCCAGCCACACATTGCCAGGCAGACCCCACTCAGAGAAAAGAGTGACCCTGTTTCAGTCCTTCAAGCCTTTTTAGGCTTCCTGCAAGACAAATTTCTATTGTTTCTCGTGTCTCAGGAAAAGAAATTCTTATGCAGCCTCCTTGCTTGCAGGTGGCTTTCTCACCAGTAGCAAGTGCAAGTTACCTGCGGGTTCCTCTGTTAACATGAACTGTCTGTGGAACAGGGATTTATGCCATAGAACACATCTGATAGCCTAAGCCTGTGCCTTCCAAGGTCAACTGGACAGTGGATCACAGTCTGATGTACAATGGTCTTTCGGTCAGCATCCCTACACTAGCCTGTTGTCAGGACTTACCTTTTTATCAGGACCTTGTGAAAGGGAGACTGTAATCCTCTATTTCTCAAGAGCAAAGCCCCTTCCTGGTTGTTGTCTTTGTTCACCAAATGCCCAACTCCTGGAGCTCCCCCAAACTCTTACCAAAGGAACAGGGATGTCATCTTTGTGACATCCATCTTCTGAAACTCCAACTATAGTCTCACAGTTTATGCTGGAAAGCTTCCCAGTTTCCATCTGCAGCTGGAGCTATCAGAAGAGTTGGGAAGGTCACTCTTGCCATATCCCTCTTTTGTAGAGGCCTTTACATACACAGGTCACCCAGGAAGAGGAAGATGTTGCCCCATCACAGTACTGAAGAGACCTGTAGAGACCTGACAGTAATACCCTACTCCCCACAACTTTCCTGAAGGTTTGCTGGCAACCTCTCCCAATTCAAGAATTGTAACCACTCAATCTTACCTCAGCCAAGGGACATGTGAAAAACACTCCTGGCCCTTTAGAATCTGTGACAGAGCTTTCCCAGAAAGAACAGCTCTACAAAGATGACCGGCTCCACACAAAGCATTTGGGTGTTCTCTTTATTTTGCTTTTACATGCAAGGGTCTTCTGTGTTACAACAGCACAGCTTATAACTGCAGCACAACACGTGAGGGTTTCCAAATATCCTATCATGCTGCTTTCATTCAAACAATCTTTTATTATACATGGTGGTGACAGTCCTTCTTAAGAGGAAGAGGCAAGAAAATGTTCAAATACAGTTCACGGGGTGGGGGGGGGGGGGAAGGAAAATGTGAATGCTCTAATTAAAAAAACAGAAAATCATAGCAGGACATATTTTCACTCCCATTATGAAGCCTCTAAATTTGGGAACTATACGGACCAGACCAAATCCAATTCCTCTCTTCTGAGTTCAATTTCACCTTCAGAATTGGCAGCTAAGCCAAAGTTCTTACCGTCTGCAATCCACCCAAGGACAAGGAACATGTTCTCACAACTCTGTATAGTTACAGTCTTAGAAGGCAATTCCACTGTGCCAAAAGTCAAGCACACGGGCCAGAAAATCATCTTGGCCAAATAGGGAACTCCTTGTGGAGCTCCAGAGGAAAAAGAAATTATATGATCTCTGGAAGTAAGGTCAGGATATGCAGGAAGTTTGCAGAGCTGTGGTTCATATATGCAGGGAGAAGGCATGAAAGGCCAAAACATGATCAGAGTTGAAACTGGCCACTGTTGTGAACAACAGGAATGGCTTTTAAAGTAAGTTCATAGCAAGAGAAGTTTGCAAGAAAATGTGAATATCACACCCTAACAGGGACAAAAAGAGTTGGAGGTGTTCAATGCTTTTCAAGTCAATTGTTAGTCCCTAGGGCTGCCTGGTCACGCGAGACAGAGGACCACAAGTGCAGGCTCCATTTGTGGACCAGCTGTATGGACAAAATTATATGGGACATGATGGGATTCTGCCCAAAGCACTGGAGATGGCACAAGTTACAGCGGGACCCCCCTCAATCACCTGCCAAAGGTCTCAAGAGTCCAGAGAGGTCCCTGGTGACTGGAAACTAGTCAATGTTCTTCCAGTCCGCACAAAAGGCAAGACACAGGCAACTACAGACCTGCTGGTCTCACCTCAGCTCCTGTAAAAATCATTAATAAGGTCATACTGGTACTACTGAAACACATTTAAAGAACAATGGAGCCAGACATAGTCAACATGGGTTCCACAATGGAAAGTTCTGCTTATGATAAGGTCACCTGTGAGATGACTAGGTTTGTGCTGAACTGGGTAAAGAACTGAATCCCTGAAGGTCAGGGCTTGAAAGGCTACAGTAAATGGGGCTAAATCTGTCTGGTGACAGGCACCTGCGGTGTTCCTCATGGTTCAATTCTAGGGACATTTTCAATGTCATCAGTGATCTAGATGCAGGAGTTGAATGAATCATTAGCAACTCTTTTAATGATACTAAACTGGGAGGTGCAGTTGACTCTCTTGAGGGTCAAGATGCCATGCAGAGGTATCTGGATAGTCTGAGACACTGGGGGAATCACTGACGGCAGAAAATCTAACAAGTTTGCATAAAAAAACCTCTGCCCCAGGTATAAATACAAATCAGGCAAGGAGAGGCCCAAAAGAGGTGATTATCCAAGCCACGACAGGGAACAGTTTGAAGCCATGCCAGTTAAGGTTTAGACTACACATTTAGGAAGCATTTATTTCCTGACAGGGTTGTCAAACACTGGAACAGGCTTCCTAGAGAGCTGGTTGATGCCCCAAGCTTCCCAGTGTTTACCAGACATTTATAAAATGCCCATAAAAACATAACTTTTGGTCAAACCTGGTCAGTCAGTTGGACTAGATCAGTTTACAACTCAAATACTACTCTGCTGTTACATTCTAACCCAACACTCTTTGTGGTGCTGTATTTCAGAGGCAATCCCAAGGAGAGTAAGTTCCCCTTACAGGCCAAAGGAAGATATGCATTTTGCTGCTCTCCACTAAAGATCAGACAGCTACACAAGGGATCAAAATATCCTTGCCTGCTGAGACGGAATTGTGCACATGGCCATATTTAGATATGAGCAACTCTACTTCACTGGGCAGCACTGATGCAGCATACAGAGACACAAAAAAGCTGTATGGACAGAAAAGTAAAAGACCCCGCCTGTCTCAGGGATGCACAAAAAGGACTCAGAAAAGAAAAAGGCCTTTGTTCATAACCACGGTCACATGGTACAGTTTCCTTGCTTTCCTGATGTAGGAAAAGGGCTACATGCATTTCAGTAAGGATGCAATTTGTCTGCCTATCCATGCCATTGTTACAGTACTCCCTCTGTTGTTCTTGTCAGCAATAGAACTGGGGTTTCTGTAAACAACCCCACTCTTAAAGCATTTCAGAAATGGTTCTAACACAGCTGAAACATGCTATTTCCTCAGTAAAGCATTAGTTTCGTTTGGCTGTTTTTTTGTAGGATAGCCTTTCTTCAGACTTTGGCTTGCTGAGAAAACACTGATGCCAACTGGAAATGCAGAATTTGTCAGGAGGAACCATTGCCACTTGTCTGGATTGCTTCTTATCAAAAGGCATAAAGCCTCTGGCTGTGCTAACACTGCTACTTAAAGGAAAGGCTACTGAACTGCTCTGCAGAGAGCACCCCATGGCTGTCTGGTACCATGTTCTCCACGGTGAGAGGATCACATGAGAAATCACGTTCATTGTTGGTAACCCCACCTGTGGCACACTCTTGTGGAGGAAGGCTGGGGAGGATGGGCTTCAGGAACTTGAACTCGCTGTTGCCCGAGCCTGTCGTGAGGCTGATCTCATAGCAATAGGCATGGGGCAGGGTCCCTGCAGCAGCCCCATCAGCCAGGCTGCTTTGCAAGTTGCTGGCACCATAAAGCACATGCCCATCCTTCAGTTCCTTTCTCTTGCACACCTTGCAAATGACAAAGGCTGCTGTGGACACAAGGAAGAGGAGTGAGACAAAAACCAAGGAAATTATTAAATAGATTGTCAGGGAGCTGCCCTCATCCTCTGTGGCCAAGTTGCTGTGTGGCAGGTGCACATCCGAGAAGTCACTGAGCAGGAGTGCACTCATTGATGCAGTGGCTGACAGTGGTGGCTGCCCATTGTCTCTCACCAGTATGACGAGCTTCTGCTTCATGGCATCTCTCTCTGTAACCGATCTCCTCAGTCGCACCTCCCCACTTTGGGCACCCACAACAAACAGTCCAGGATCGGAGGCCTTCAGCAGGTGGTAGGAGAGCCACAAGTTCTGCCCTGAGTCAGCATCGACGGCCACCACTTTGGTGATGAGGTAGCCTGCCTCAGCCGTAACAGGAACCAGCTCACTGGAGGGAGGGCTGCTGTCCTGTGAGGGGTAAAGCACCAGTGGGGCATTGTCATTTTCATCCACCACAACAAGATGGACGGTGACATTGGCACTGAGAGGTGGTGATCCCGCATCAGAGGCACTCACCATGACCTCGATCTGCCTCACCTGCTCATAGTCCAGGGGCCGCAGCACAAACACATCCCCATTCTCAGAGTTCACAGAGATGCAGGAGCAGGAAGGCTGCTGTGTAGGGGGGGCTGGGATCAGGGAATAGGTCACCTTGGCATTAGGCCCCATGTCGGCATCTGTGGCACTGATGGTTCCAACAAGCACTGTGGGGACATTGTTCTCTCGTACATACATGGTGTACAATGTCTGGTTGAACACAGGTGCATTGTCATTTACATCGGAGATGTCCACTGTGAAGGTGTGGGTGGTTGTGAGAGGAGGTGACCCCGCGTCTGCTGCTGTGACAGTGAGGATGTACCGGGCCATCTCCTCCCTGTCCAGTGCACTGACAGTCACCAACTCAAAGTAATTCTTATAGGCTGGCCGCAGGGAGAATGACAGTTGGTCCTCAAGGGCACAGGAGATCTTCCCATTGACACCAGAATCCCGGTCTTTGACAGTAAACAGGGCGACGACTGTCCCAGGCAATGCATTCTCAGGGATTGGGCTGCTGAAGGAATTGACCACCACCTCTGGTGCATTGTCATTCACATCCACCACTTCCACCACCACTTTGCAGATTGCAGAGAGGCCTCCACCATCTGTAGCTCGAATTTTGAGTTCATGTTTTGCTGCTGCCTCAAAGTCCAAAGGCTTTGTGAGTTTAATTTCACCACTCCTGGTGTCAATCTTGAATGCTGAGTGGCTCTGGCCTCCTGCTTGGCTGATCTGATAGGAGATGTCCCCATTAACTCCTGCATCACGATCAGTTGCCACTACTCTGAAAACCACAGAGCCCTCTGGGGCATTTTCCAAAATCTGTGCAATATATCGGTCTTGCATGAAGACAGGAGCATTGTCATTTACATCTAGAATGATAACGTGGATTTGCGTGGTCCCAGTCCTAGGTGGAGAGCCTCCATCCATGGCAATGAGACTGAAATCCATCTCTGCATTCTCCTCCCTGTCGAGTGGCTTTTCCAAAACAAGTTCAATATATTGGTCACTGTCACTTCGACTGCCCAAGTCAACACTAAAGTACTCATTTTCGGGAGCAATGCTGTAAGCCTGGATGCTGTTGCTGCCAACATCCAGGTCCTGAGCCACCTCCAAAGGGAAACGAGAGCCAGGGTTGCTCGTTTCCACTATCTTAAGAGTGACCCTTTCCTCTGGGAAAACGGGCGCGTGGTCATTGATGTCCTCCACGCCCACCTCCACCCGAAAGAACTGCACGGGGTTCGCCAACAGGAGCTCGAAGGGCAGAGTGCAGGTAGCGGACTGGCCGCACAGCTCCTCGCGGTCCAGCCTCTCGGCCACGACGAGGCTGCCGGTGCCCGGCTCTAAGCGAAGGTGCTGCCGGCCGTCCTCCGAGAGCAGGCGGGCGCGGCGAGCCGAGAGCTGCGCCGGGTCCAGTCCCGCGTCCTCCGCTACGTTGGCTACCACGGAGCCGCTCTCGCTCTCCTCGGCTACGGAGTAGCGGATGGGCTCGGCGCGAGCGTGCGGCAGGGAGAGGAAAGCACAGAGACAGAGCACTTGCCTTGCGGTCGCCATGGCAGGGCGGCGAACAGCCTCCGTGTCGGGGATCGCCCGCGCAGTCCTGCACTGTAAACGGCGCGACGAGCGTGCACCGTCCTTCTCTCCGAGTCTCATAGCTCTTGGAGCGCTTCACCTCTGTCCCGGCAGCGGATGACGCGGAGCACCGTTCTCCACCGCTTACTGCCGTTCGCAGCTGCGGCTCGGCTGGTTTGAGTTTGGCTCGGCTCTGCTCGACCGGGGGTGGGTTCGGCAGACTCAAGCTGGGCTCAGCCACCTCCCCTCTCGCAGCCGCTGTGCATCGCCTTGGCCGGCAGCACCACCCTGCGGCCCGAGGCAGGACTGCGCCTTCCGCCTCTGCCCGTTCCCCGCGTTGCCGTCTCGCCCCGACGCTCGGACCTGCGCGCACACACACGGCTGCCGGGCTCTCGCCCGCGCTGGAGCCCCTCGGCAGGACACGAGTGCACAGCGCCAGGGACGGCAGAGTGGGGCAAGGAGGACCAAGAGCCCCGCGAGGCCGCTGCCGCACCCCTAAGGCTCGGGTAGAGCCGGCAGCGGCCCCGCGGCTTTCCCCGCTGCCGGATAGGTCCCGGAGGCGAGCCGTTGACTAGTGGCTGCGGCAAAGACGAGGCCGGACACGGAGGAGAAGACCGCGCTGGCGAGAGGCGGCGCAGAAGCCGTTCAGCGAGGCTATGCCGAGGGTGGTGGTGGTTGCAGAAGCACGGGGCGTGCTGTGTCCCAGGATAGCCTCTTTGACCACTCCTGCCCATCGCACTGCTTCCTAAAGGGCGCCTCCGAGGAGCTCTAGGGAAAGTTCAGCAGTGCATGCAGTCCTTCCCGTGCAGAAAGTTGGCTTTTCCCATCTCATTAAAACTGATAAACTTGCACTGCTTCCAACACCTAGACCCTACAGCTCGAATGACCTGAGAAACAGCAGTTTTACACCACGAGGTGCTGGTTTCTTGTGATCTCAGGAGGAGAGACAGACTCCTTCAGATGTCTTTCACAGCTCCATTTGTTACAGCTGTCACTATTGGAGGAGATTAGCATCCTTAATCCTATGTCCGTTTCGATGTGGATAACCCTGAGCAGAGTAGGTTCACACAGGACTTGAGCCACTCACTTCATGCCAGGCAGACCCTACTCAGGGAAAAAGAGTAACCTCGTGACAGCACTTTAGCCAGTTTAGAACTTTCCTGACAGAGGACGGTTTCTGTTAATTTCCACTGCCCCAGGAGAAATTGTTCCTATGTGGACTTGTTGCTCACAGGTGGCTTTCTCACCAGTAGTTTCCTGCAGGTTCCTTGCTTAGAAAGAGCTGAATTTCTCCTTTTGGCAAAGGATTTGTGCAACACGACAAGGCCTGTGCCTGAAAGGAGCTTGTAGTGAAGCGGCTGGATCTGTCCTCTTGCAAGAGAGAATGTGAGGAAATGGCCTGTTTGTGCCAGAAAGGTCATGTTAGATTGGACATGTTAGGAGACATTTCTTCACCAAAAGGGTTTTCAAGCATTGGCAAAGGCTGCCCAGAAGTGAGTCACCATCCCTAGATACAACATTTTGGAACATGGCTTTGTGGTGCTCTTAGCAGTGTAAAAACTGTTGGACTCAGTGGCCTCTAAAATCTTTTCCAATGCAAATGTTTCTATGATTCTGCTCAGGCTCACTGGACAGTAGAGCCTTTACTCAGCACTTACCTTTTTATCAGGGCCTTACTGAAGGGATGGCTGTAGTCTGAATTTCATAGAATCCTAGAATGGTTTGGCTTGGAAGGGACGTTCAAATGTCCTTCAAAAGGTCCAACCCCCTGTCATGGTCAGGGATACATTCCACTAGACTGCCTTGCTCAAAGCCCCATCCAACCTTGGAAATAGGTGGTACACCACTTCTCTGGGAAACATGTTCCAGTGCCTTGCCAGCCTCACAGGGAAGAACTTCTTCCTAAGATCTCATCTGTATTTTAATTTTAAAGCCATTTCCACCTGTTCTATCACTACACAAGCTTGTACTCCCCCTTTAGGAAGGCTGATTTAAAGCCTCCTCCTCTTTTCCAGGCTGAACAACCCCAGTTCTCTGAGAGTTTCCTCATAGGAGCACTGCTCCAGCCACCTGATCATCTTCATGGTCCTCATCTGGACTCAATCCAATAGGTCCACATCCTTTATATGCTGGTAGCCTGAGCTGGAAGACACATTGCCAGGTCACATTTAGCTTTGCATCAACATAGCTTGTCTCTTGGATATTGAGCATTAACCACAAATCTTTGAGTGTAATCATCCTTCCAATTCCATATCCACCAAGTTGTCCATCCACCATATAAATGCTTCTCGTTTAGCGAGGATGTAATTCGGGACAGTGCCAAGTCTTTGTGCAAGTCCAGGTACGTGACATCATTCTCTCTTCCATTATCCATCAGTGCCATAACTCCACTGCAGAAAGCCACCAAATTGTTCAGAGGCATTAGTTCAGGGGCAATCGCAATCACATCCTAATATTCCATGACCCTTTGCCCTGTTTCTGGGGGCATCTGCTCAACGATCTTTCTTGGCATCAAGGTGAGACTGATCGGCCTGTAGTTCCCTGCCTCTTCCTTTATCCCTGTTAAAATTTGGGTTATGTTTCCTGTTTTCCAGCCAGTGGGAACACTCAGCCAAGAATTCTGAAACGATGGTTGGCAGCTTGGCCACGTGCATCTCTTCAGGTCCCATGAATTTCTGCATCTTCACAGTCCCTTAGATGATCTCAAACCTGATCTATAGCAGGTCATTCATCATTATCAGAGCCTATGACTTGCCCTTAGTGACGGGCATTATTCTTGAGCACTTGCCAGTGAAGACTGAGGCATTTCTGGAGAGAAGCCTCTCCCTGGTCTCTGGTTTTGCTCACCAAATGCCCACCTCATGGAGCACCCCCAAACACTTCCAAAGGAACATGGATACCATCTTTGTGACATCCATCTTCTGAAACTTGTACACCTCTAGTGTCACAAACAGCGTTCTGGAAAGCCTCACAGTTGCCATCTGCAGCTGGAGCTGTCACGAGGGTTGGGAAAGCCACTCTCCCACATCCATGTTTTGGAGAGGGCTTTTCATATCCAGAGCCTCTGGTACTATAGGAGTCAGCTTGCCCCTGTCTGGATATAAATCTGCCTCGTCACAGCCAGGTGGTCACTACTGAGACCCATAGAGGCTGACCAGTAACTCCCACTACTTCTCTGAAGGCTCTGCTGGCAACATCTCCCAACTCAAGAAATGTACCCACTCAACCTTACCTCAGCCAAGGGACATGGAAAAAACATTCCTGGCCCTTTGGAAACCGACTGACCTTTCACAAAAAGGACAGCACTACAAAGAAAACTGACTCCACACAAAGCATTTGGGTGTTGTCTTTATTTGCTTTTACACACAAGGGTATCCCAAGTTAAAATAGCACAATTTATAACTGCAGCACAACACAGCATGAGGGTTTCCCAATATGCCATGCCACATGCATGCATTCAGTCTGCTCAAATACAGTTCACAGAGTGGAAGACAAAAAGAATGCAAATGCTCTAAAACCAAAAATCATAGCAGGACATCTTTCCACTCCCATCAATAAACCTCCAAATTCAGAAACAATTCTGAATTTGAATGACAAGGACAAATGCAATGTCCCTTTTCTGATTTAATCTCAATTCTACCTTCATAAAAAATCCCTTGAAGCAATTTGTGGAGCTTCCTTACAAACCACCCCAGGACAAGGAACATCTCACAACTCCATATACTTATGAGACAATTCGACTGTGCCAAAAGTCAAGCGTGTGGGGCAGAAAACCAGCCCCTTGTGGAGCTCCAGAGGAAAAAGAAATTAAAAGATCTCTGGAAGCAAGGTCAGTCTTTGCAAGAAGTTTGCAGAGCTGTGGTTCATATATGCAGGGAGAAGGCATGAAAGGCCAAAACATGATCAGAGTTGAAACTGGCCACTGTTGTGAACAACAGGAATGGCTTTTAAAGTAAGTAAGTTCATAGCAAGAGGAGTTTGAAAGAAAACAGCGGTCCTTGTGGAAGATGGTCACTCCCTGAGTAACAGGGATGAAGAAGCCATTCAGTGCTTTTCTTGCCTCAATTCTTAATTAAAATATTAGCCCCCAGGGATGCCCAATCCCCTGAGACAGAGGACAGTCCCCTAAGCTCCTGGCTGGAAGGTAGTTAATGTTCTTCCAGTCTGCAGGAAGGGTATGAGGAAAGACAGGCAAATACAGACCTGTTGGTCTCAGCTGCTGGACAAAATACGATCACTCTGAGTACTAAGGTCACCTGCCTCGATGAAGAGAAAGTGGTGGATGTAGTTTTTCTGGATATCAGTGTAAATTGGGCAAGGAGAGGCTGGAGGGCAGCCCTCCAGAAAGGGAGCTGCTGGGAGTGCTGGTGTGCAGCAGGCTCAGTAGGAGCCCGCAGTGCGCCCTGGCAGCCAAGAGGGCAAACTGCATCCTGTTGGCATCAAACACTGCACAAAACTGAAGCAGCATGTAAGGGCCAGCTTCCTAAGGAGGGGAAGTAGAGAGGGAGACACTGAGCTTTTCTCCCTCATATCCAGTGATACCTCATATGGGAACGTTTTAAAGCCATGCCAGGGGATGTTTAGACATCATATCAGGAAGCATTTCTTTCCTGAAAGGGTGGTCAAACACGGGAACAGGCTTCCTAGAGAGGTGGTCAATGTCCCAAGCCTGTGTTTAACAGGCATTTGTAAAATGCCATTTAAATCATAGTTTAACTGGTCAGCCCTAAAAGGATCAAGCAGTTGGACCAGATGATCACTGTAGGTCCCTTCAAATTAAATACTTCTAGTCTAGTCTGGTTCATAAGATTCCAACACCATTTGTGCTGTATTTTCCAAGGAACCCAAGAGACAGATCACCTAAACATCCATTATGGGCCTAGGGAAGACCTTGTGTATTTTTCTGCTCTCCCCTAGAGATAGACTGTTGTACTCAAAGAGTCAAAATATATTTCTTCCTGCTTCACTGAAAACTAAATGGCAGGACTGAAGCAACTGCCTGCTTCAATGGGAAGCCCTTGTGCAGCATAGGCAGATGCACAACTGTATGGACAGACACCGTCCAGAAGGAAAAACACACACAGCCCCCCATCTCAGACAGAGACATCCCGAACCCAGAGGAGAAAGAGCCCCATGGTCATATCACATTGTCACACAGTACCCGCAATATCCTTCATATCCTGACCCATGAGGAGGGCTACAAGCATTTCAGGAAGGTTGCAGTTTGTCTGTCCGACTGCACCACTGTGTTACAACACAGAGGAAGTGGTCCATGGTCTTGCCTGCCAGTAAGGGAGCTAAGAACTTAGTTGGGTCCTGGAAATAAAACCACTCTCAAAGCATTTCAGAAATAGCAGTAACAGAGCAGAAACTTGCCATTTCCTGAATAAGGGAGCACTAGTCTCTTTTGTTAAGTTTTGTTAGGTTTTAGTATTTTTGTGGGAGAAGTCACTTTTTTCTCACTTTCTGGGAAATTGCTAATGCCAACAGCAGATTAACTCTGGAGGCACCAATGCCACACGCCCTGGTAGGGAAGCCTTTGAGTCATGAGATGTGAAGACTCTGGCTGTGCCAACACCATGTTAGTTAAAGACGAACTGTTCTGCAGAACGTAACCCAGGGTTGTCTGGTGCCACGTCCTCCATAGTGAGAGGACCACATGGGAAATCTTGTTCATTGTTGGTAACCCCACCAGTGGCATGGAGCTGTGGTGGCAGGCTGGGGAGGATGGGCTTCAGGAACTTGAACTCGCTGTTGCCTGAGCCTGTTGTAAGGCTGATCTCATAGCAATAGGCATGGGGCAGGGTCCCTGCAGCAGCCCCATCAGCCAGGCTGCTCTGCAAGTTGCTGGCACCATAAAGCACATGCCCATCCTTCAGTACCTTCCTCTTGCACACCTTGTGAGTGATGAAGGCTGCTGTGGACACAAGGAAGAGGAGTGAGACAAAAACCAAGGAAATTATTAAATAGATTGTCAGGGAGCTGTCCTCATCCTCTGTGATCAGGCTGCTGTGTGGCAGGTGCACGTCCGAGAAGTCACTGAGCAGGAGTGCACTCATTGCTGCAGTGGCTGACAGTGGTGGCTGCCCATTGTCTCTCACCAGTATGACGAGCTTCTGCTTCACAGCATCTCTCTCTGTCACCGATCTCCTCAGTCGCACCTCCCCACTTTGGGCACCCACCGCAAACAGTCCAGGATCAGAGGCCTTCAGCAGGTGGTAGGAGAGCCATGAGTTTTGCCCTGAGTCAGCATCGACGGCCACCACTTTGGTGATGAGGTATCCTGCCTCAGCCGTAACAGGAACCAGCTCACTGGATGGAGAGCTGCTATCCTGCGAGGGGTAAAGCACCAGTGGGGCATTGTCATTTTCATCCACCACAACAAGATGGACGGTGACATTGGCGCTGAGAGGTGGTGACCCCGCATCAGAGGCACTCACCATGACCTCGATCTGCCTCACCTGCTCATAGTCCAGGGGCCGCAGCACAAACACATCCCCATTCTCAGAGTTCACAGAGATGCAGGAGCAGGGAGGGTGCTGTGTAGGGTGGGCTGGGATCAGGGAATAGGTCACCTTGGCATTCGGCCCCATGTCGGCATCTACAGCACTGACGGTCCCAACGAGCACTGTGGGAACATTATTCTCACGTACATACATGGTGTACGATGTCTGGTTGAACACAGGTGCATTGTCGTTCACATCAGAGATGTCCACTGTGAAGGTGTGGGTGGTTGTGAGAGGAGGTGATCCCGCGTCTGCTGCTGTGACTGTGAGGATGTATCGTGCCGTCTCCTCCCTGTCCAGTGCACTGACAGTCACAAGCTCAAAGTAATTCTTATAGGCCGGCCGCAGGGAGAATGACAGCTGATCCTCAAGGGCACAGGAGATCTTCCCATTGGAACCAGAATCCCGGTCCCTGACAGTAAAGAGGGCGACCACTGTCCCAGGCAATGCATTCTCAGGGATTGGACTGCTGAAGGAACTGACCACCACCTCTGGTGCATTGTCATTCACATCCACCACCTCCACCAACACTCTGCAAATTCCTGAGAGGCCCCCACCATCTGTGGCCCGCACACTGAGCTCATGATTCTCTGCTGTCTCAAAGTCCAAAGGCTTTGTGAGTTTAATTTCACCACTCCTGGTGTCAATCTCAAATGCTGAGTGGCTCTGTCCTCCTGCTTGGCTGATCTGATAGGAGATGTCCCCATTAACTCCTGCATCACGATCGGTTGCCACTACTCTGAGAACCACGGAGCCCTCTGGGGCATTTTCCAAAACCTGCCCAACATAAATCTCCTGCAAAAAGGCTGGAGCGTTGTCATTTACATCTAGAATGACAACATGGATTTGGGTGGTTCCACTCCTGGGTGGAGAGCCCCCATCCACGGCAATGAGACTGAAATCCATCTCTGCCTTCTCCTCCCTGTCGAGTGGCTTTTCCAGGACCAACTCCACATACTTCTTGCCCTTAACTTGACTCCCCAAATCAATACCAAAGTACTTGCTCTCAGGAGCAATGCTGTAAGCCTGGATGCTGTTGCTGCCAACATCCAGGTCCTGAGCCACCTCCAAAGGGAAACGAGAGCCAGGGTTGCTCGTTTCCAGTATCTTAAGAGTGACCCGTTCCTCCGGGAAAACGGGTGCGTGGTCATTGATGTCCTCCACGCCCACCTCCACCCGAAAGAACTGCACGGGGTTTGCCAACAGGAGCTCGAAGGGCAGAGTGCAGGTAGCGGACTGGCCGCACAGCTCCTCGCGGTCCAGCCTCTCGGCCACGACGAGGCGGCCGGTGCCCGGCTCTAAGCGAAGGTGCTGCCGGCCGTCCTCCGAGAGCAGGCGGGCGCGGCGAGCCGAGAGCTGCGCCGGGGCCAGCCCCGCGTCCTCCGCTACGTTGGCTACCACGGAGCCGCTCTCGCTCTCCTCGGCTACGGAGTAGCGGATGGGCTCGGCGCGAGCGTGCGGCAGGGAGAGCAAAGCACAGAGAGAGAGCACTTGCCTTGCGGTCGCCATGGCGGAGCCGCGAACAGCCTCCGAGTCGGGGATGGCCCGCTCAATCCTCTGCGGCAAGCAGAGCCTGGCTGCAGCGCGGCCGGCGTGCGCCCTTCCTCTGTCCGACTCCGGTTGGCGGCCCGGAGCGCTGCCGCCGTGTCCCGGCAGCCGGTGGCGCGGAAAAACGCTCTCCGCCGGCTGCCCACCTCTGCTCAGCTCTGCTGTGTTCGACTCGTCTGCTTTGGGCTAGGCAGAGCCAGGGTGGGCTCCTCCGGCTCCCCTCCCAAAGCCTCTGCGCATCGCCTTGGCCGGCAGCACCACCCTGCGGCCCGAGACGGGACTGCGCCCGTCTCCGCCCGCTGCCCGCCCTGTCGGCTTGCCCCAGCACACGGACCCGT
Organism: Pezoporus occidentalis; assembly: GCF_034315485.1. Classification (NCBI taxonomy): domain Eukaryota; kingdom Metazoa; phylum Chordata; class Aves; order Psittaciformes; family Psittacidae; genus Pezoporus; species Pezoporus occidentalis. Next base: position 7,007,834 of record NW_026915268.1, read on the forward strand.
GCGCACATAGGCGACTGTCGGGCGCTCACCCACATTGGGACCCCGCGGCAGGATGCTCGAACACCGCGCAGGGGACAGCAGAGCCGGTCAGGAGAGCCGAGAGCCCTGTGGGGCCGCCGCTCATCCCTAAGACTCTGGGCATCACCGGCAGCTGCCCCGCGGGTTCCTCCGCTGTACAGAGTCCTCTGGCGACGTCCCAGTGGAGACCAGTGCACAGCCAGGCTGCCCCAAGGCTGAATCCGGACACGCAGGAGTAGGGCAGAATTGGCTCAAGGCGGGGGAGAAGCCATCCAGTGGGATGATGCCAAGGGTGGCGGTGCTTGCAAAGGCACGGGAAGTGCCTGCGCCCAGGACAGCATGCTCACCACAATGCTTCCTAAAGGGAGTCTTCGACGAGCCCGCAGGAATGCTCAGCAGTACTTGCAGGTGCTCAAGTCCTGGAGAGTCCTTCTCTCGGGTAGAAACTGTTACATCTTGTAGTTGTGCACTGCATCAGACACCTGTCCCATCCAGCTGGAATGACCCGAGAAGCAGTCGGTTTAGGTGGTGCTGCTTCCTTGTGATCTCTGGAGGAGAGACACTCCTACCTTCTCAAATGTCTTTCACAACTCCGTTTCTTACAGGTGTTCTTTGGAGGAGATTAGTATCCATAAGCCTATGTCTGTTTGGATGTGGAGAACCCTGAGCAGAGTAGCTTCAGGCAGGACTCCAGCCAGGCACTGCATGCCTGACAGACCCCACTTAGGGAAAAGAGTACTCCCTTGCCAGTCCTTCAAGCCAGTTTAGAGCTTTCCTGCCAGAGAGCAGCAACTTTTCCACTGTCCCAAGAAGTTCTATGTGGACTTACTGATCACAGGTGGCTTTCTCACCAGTAGCAAGTGGGTGTTCACTATAGGTTCCTTACTTAAAATGAGCTGAATTTCTTCTGCTGCTAAAGGATTTGTGCAATACAACACAGCACAGGATAGCCAAGGCTCATGCCTGAAACAAAATTGTAGCTAGGTTGGAGTTGGTCTCGTAAGTACAGAATGTGAATGGTCTCAATTTGTGCCAGGAAGGTCTAGATTGGATGTTAGATTTCTTCACCAAATGGGTTTGCAAATGCTTCCGAGGGAAGTGGTTGAATCATCATCCCTGGACATGGCACTTTGGGGCATGGTTTTGTGGTGTCTTTGGCAGTGTTAATCATTGGACTTGATTTTCAGGGATTCTTACCAACTCATTCTGTTTCACTCAGGGTGATTGAATAGTGGAGCCATGCAGAAGGGGTGGCTGTAGTCCTCTGCATGTCATAGAATCACAGAATCCTCAAATGGTTTTGTTTGGAAGGGTCTTTAAAGATCATTTAGTTCCAACCTGCCCTGCAATGGACACAAAGGGACACATTCCACTAGAAAAGTTCCACAAAGCCCCATCCAACCTGACCATACATGGGACATCCATCACTTCTCTGGGTAACCTGTTCCAATGCCTTACCAATCCTACAAGGAAGAACATAATATCTAATGTAAAGCCATATCCACTTGTCCTATCACTACATGAACTTGTACAGGCCCTTTAGGAAGGCTGCTCTAAAGCCTCCTTGAGCCTTCTGTTGTCCAGGCTGGACAACTCCAGCTCTCTCAGGGTTTCCTCATAAGAGAATTGCTCCAGCCATCTAATCATCTTTGTGGCCCTTGTCTGGAGTCAATCCAACTCACTCCAACAGATCCATGTCCTACCTTGGAAGCACACATTGGGTCAAGTTAATTTTGCATCAAGCAAGACAACTTGTCACTTGGACATCGAGTCATTAACCACATCTTTGAGTGCAATTATCCTTCCAATTCCATATCCATTCCAAGTAGATACATCATATAAATACTTCTCCAATTTAAGAAGGGTGTTATGTGGGACAGTCAAGCCTTTGCCCAAGTCCAAGTAGATGACAGCATTCGGTCTTCCCTTATGGAGCAGTGTCATAACCCTATTGTGGAAGGCCATCAAATTGTTCAGGGATGCTAGTGAGGCCATGTCTGCAGGCACCAATCATATCCTTGACATCCCATGAGCCTTTGCATGCATTCCAGGGAGATCTGGTCCATGATCTTGCTGGGCAATGAGGTGACTTGTAGTTTCCTTGCTTTTTCCCTTTGTAAATATCGGGGTTATGTCTCCCATTTTTCTGTCACTGGGATCCTCTGACTGCCATGACTTCTGAAACAGGATGGATAATATATTTATTGCATCTCTTCAAGTCCCATGTATTTCTGCAGCTTTATGTTCCTTTAGTTGGTCTCAAACCTGATCATCTCTACAGTGGGTTGTCATCATTCTCCCAGTCCATTACTTGCCCTTCGTGGCTTGATCATTGATGCTAGAGCACTTGCCAGTGAAGGCTGAGACATTTCTGTAGAGAAGCCTCTCCCTGGTCACTGTTTTTGCTCACCAAATGCCCACCTCATGGAGTTCCCACAAACACCATAAACACTTCCAAAAGAACAGGGATGCCATCTTTGTGACATCCATCTTCTGAAACTCCACTTTCAGTGGCACACTTTGTTCTGGAAAGCCTCACAGTTGCCATCTGCAGAAGTCAGGAGAGTAGGGCAGGTCACTCTCCCCACCTCCCTGCTTTGCAGACGTCAAAGCAAACCCAGGGTCTCTGGGAAGGAGGGGGCCTGGTATTCTTGATCTGCATATAACAGCAACAGTACCGAGACGACCTGTAGAGGGATGCCAGCAATTCCCTGCTCATAACTTTCTGAAGGCTCTACTGGCAACATCTCCCAACTCAAGAATTGTACCCACTCAACCTTAACTTGGCCAAGGGACAACACGGAAAAAACACTCCTGGCCCTTTGGAAACTGTGACAGAACTTTCACAGGAAGGACAGCCCTACAGATGTGACTGGCTCCACACAAAGCATTGAAGTGTTCTCTTTATTTTGCTTTTACACACAAGGGTCTCCCATGTTACAACAGCTCAGCTTATAACTGCAGCACAACACAGCATGAGGGTTTCCCAATATCCCTTGTCATGCTGTTTTCTTTTAAATAATCTTTTCTAAATTACATGTGGGAGTGACATTCCTCCTTAAGAGGAAGAGGCGAGACAATCTTCAAATGTAGTCACAGAGCAGAGGGAGAAAAGATAGAAAGGACAATGCAAATGCTCTAAAACACAGAAAATCATAGCATAACAGCTTTCCACTCCCATCAAGAAACCTCTGAATCCAGGAACAACAATGACGATACCAAACTCAGAGTTCATTTTCAGATTTGATCTTGATGCTACCTTCAGAAAAAGTTCCTTAAAGCAACTTGTGAAGTTTTCTTACAATCTTCCTTAAGGAATGTTCTCATAACTCTGTATGGTTACAGTCTACTAGAAGGCAATTCCACTGTGCCAGAAGTCAAGCACGGGGGGCAGAAAATCAGCTTGACCAAACAGGGAAATCCTTGTGGAGTTCCAAAGGAAAAAGAAATTGTTCTGCTGCTCTCCGCTAGAGACTATGAGAGTTTTCTACTAAAAAACCCAAAATATCTTTCTTCATGCTGGGCTGGAATTTCAATGGCTGGATGGGAGCATCTGCCTACTTTGATGTGTAGCCCTTGTGCAGCATAAGCAGACACAGCTGTACGCACAGACACAGTGACCAGAAGGAAAAAAATAGAGAGCCCACCCATCTCAGAGACATGCAGAGAAGAAAGAGCCCTATGATCATACACTGTCACACAGTACTCACAATGTCCTTGCTTTCCTGACACACGCATTTGAGTGAAGTTGTGGTTTGTCTACCCCACCACGCCATTGTGTTACAGCACAAAGGAATTGGTCCAAAGTGTTGCCTGCCAGCAACTGAGACAAGAATTTGCCTGGGGTCCTGGCACTAATCCTAATCTGAAAGCAATTCAGACATGGCTGCACAGAGCAGAAACATGCGATTTCTTGAGAGACCTTTAGTTTCTTTTGTTGGATTTGTACTTTTTTTGTTTGCTTGGGGTTTTTGGGGAGGTGAAGTCAGTATTATTTGTCACATTGTCTTCATGGGAAGTCACTGATGTCAACTGTAAATACAGATTTACTCTGGAGGTCACATTGCCACATATCTTAGCATGGATCCCTTCCTGTCATGAAACACGAAACCTCTTTGCCAACACCATGCTAGTTAAAGGAAAGACTATTGAACTGCTCTGCAGAAAGCATCCCAGGGTTGTCTGGTGCCGCGTCCTCTGCAGTGAGAGTGCCACAGAGGAAACTTTGCTCATTGTTTGTAACCCCACCAGTGGCATGGAGCTGTGGTGGCAGGCTGGGGAGGATGGGCTTCAGGAACTTGAACTCACTGTTGCCAGAGCCCGTTGTGAGGCTGATCTCATAGCAATAGGCATGGGGCAGGGTCCCTGCAGCAGCCCCATCAGCCAGGCTGCTCTGCAAGTTGCTGGCACCATAAAGCACATGCCCATTCTTCAGTTCCTTTCTCTTGCACACCTTCTGAGTGATGAAGGCTGCTGTGGACACAAGGAAGAGGAGAGAGACAAAAACCAAAGAAATAATTAAATAGATTGTCAGGGAGCTGCCCTCATCCTCTGTGGTCAGGCTGCTGTGTGGTAGGCGCATGTCCGAGAAGTCACTGAGCAGGAGTGCACTCATTGCCGCAGTGGCTGACAGTGGTGGCTGCCCATTGTCTCTCACCAGTACGACGAGCTTCTGCTTCACAGCATCTCTCTCTGTCACCGATCTCCTCAGTCGCACCTCCCCACTTTGAGCACCCACCACAAACAGTCCAGGATCAGTAGCCCTCAGCAGGTGGTAGGAGAGCCACGAGTTCTGCCCCGAGTCAGCGTCAACAGCCACCACTTTGGTGATGAGGTAGCCTGCCTCAGCCGTAACAGGAACCAGCTCACTGGATGGAGAGCTGCTGTCCTGTAAGGGGTAAAGCACCAGTGGAGCATTGTCATTCTCGTCTACCACAACAAGGCAGATGGTGACATTGGTGCTGAGAGGTGGTGACCCTGCATCAGAGGCACTCACCATGACCTCAATCTGCCTCACCTGCTCATAGTCCAGGGGCCGCAGCACAAACACATCCCCATTCTCAGAGTTCACAGAGATGCAGGAGCAGGGAGGGTGCTGTGTAAGGTGGGCTGGGATCAGGGAATAGGTCACCTTGGCATTAGGCCCCATGTCGGCATCTACAGCACTGACGGTCCCAACGAGCACTGTGGGAACATTATTCTCACGCACATACATGGTGTACGATGTCTGGTTGAACACAGGTGCATTGTCATTCACATCAGAGATGTCCACTGTGAAGGTGTGGGTGGTTGTGAGAGAAGGTGACCCCGCGTCTGTTGCTGTGACTGTGAGGATGTATCGTGCCCTCTCCTCCCTGTCCAGTGCACTGACAGTCACAAGCTCAAAGTAATTCTTATAGGCTGGCCGCAGGGAGAATGACAGTTGGTCGTCAAGGGCACAGGAGATCTTCCCATTGACACCAGAATCATCATCTTTAACAGTAAAGAGGGCAACCACTGTCCCAGGCAATGCGTCCTCAGGGATGGGGCTGCTGAAGGAATTGACCACCAGCTCCGGTGCATTGTCATTCACATCCACCACTTCCACCAACACTCTGCAAATTCCGGAGAGGCCCCCACCATCTGTGGCCCGCACTCTAAACTCATAATTCTTTGCTGCCTCAAAGTCCAGAGACTTTGTGAGTTGAATTTCACCACTTATGCGGTCAACCACAAAAACTGAGTGGCTCTGGTCTCCTGCTTGGCTGATCTGATAAGAGATGTCCCCATTAACTCCTGCATCCAGATCAGTTGCCACTACTCTGAGAACCACAGAGCCCTGTGGGGCATTTTCCAAAACCTGTGCAATGAAAACCTTCCTGTGTGAATATGGGAGCGTTGTCATTTACGTCTAGAATGACAACATGGATTTGGGTGGTCCCAGTCCTAGGTGGAGAGCCCCCATCTATGGCAATGAGACTGAAATCCATCTCTGCCTTCTCCTCCCTGTCGAGTGGCTTTTCCAAAACAAGTTCAATGTATTTGGCATCCTCAGTTTGAGTTCCAAAATCAGTACTGAAGTATTCATTCTCAGGAGCAATGCTGTAAGCCTGGATGCTGTTGCTGCCAACATCCAGGTCCTGAGCCACCTCCAAAGGGAAACGAGAGCCAGGGTTGCTCGTTTCCACTATCTTAAGAGTGACCCGTTCCTCCGGGAAAACGGGCGCGTGGTCATTGATGTCCTCCACGCCCACCTCCACCCGAAAGAACTGCACGGGGTTTGCCAACAGGAGCTCGAAGGGCAGAGTGCAGGTAGCGGACTGGCCGCACAGCTCCTCGCGGTCCAGCCTCTCGGCCACGACGAGGCGGCCGGTGCCCGGCTCTAAGCGAAGGTGCTGCCGGCCGTCCTCCGAGAGCAGGCGGGCGCGGCGAGCCGAGAGCTGCGCCGGGGCCAGCCCCGCGTCCTCCGCTACGTTGGCTACCACGGATCCGCTCTCGCTCTCCTCGGCTACGGAGTAGCGGATGGGCTCGGCGCGAGCGTGCGGCAGGGAGAGGAAAGCACAGAGAGAGAGCACTTGCCTTGCGGTCGCCATGGCGGGGGGGCGGACAGCCTCCGTGTCGGGGATCACCCGTGCAGTCGTCTGCGGTAAGCGGTGCCCGGCAGCAGCTAGCCGGAACGGTGGGCGTGCGCCCTTCCTCTGTCCGAGTCCGGCTGGCGGCCCGGAGCGCTGCCGCCGTGTCTCGGCAGCGGGTGGTACGGGAACCTGATCGCTCCCGCTGCCCAGCTCGGCTCTGCCGGGCTGAGTTCTGCTCTGCTCTGCTGGGTTGGGGAGAGCCAGGGTGGGCTCTGCCACATCCTCTCACAGCTGCTCTCCGTCGCCTTGGCCGGCAGCACCACCCTGCGGCCCGAGACGGGACTGCGTCCGTCGGCGCCCGCTGTTCGCGGTGTCGGCTCTTCCCACACACGGACTCGTGCGCACACAGGCGGCTGCCCGTCTCTCACCTGCATTGGGGGCCCGCGGCGGGATGCGCGCACACCGTGTCGGGGACGGCAGAGCCGGTCAGAGGGGCCGAGAGCCCTGCGGGACAGCCGCTTATCCCTAGGGCTCTGGGCATCGCCGGCACCTGCCCCGCGGTTTCTCTCGCTGCCCAGAGCCCGCCGCTGGAGACGTCCCGTAGGCGAGCCGTGCAAAGCGTGGCCGCCCCAAAGGTGAGGTCGGACCCTCAGAAGCGGGACAGAGCTGTCGGGAGAGGGGAAAATCCGTCCAACGGGCCGATGCCGAAGGTGGTTGTGCTTGCAGAGGCACGGGAAGTGCCTGCCCCCAGAATAGTCTCTCTGACCGCTCCTGCCCGCCGCAATGCTTCTTAAAGGGCGTTGTTGCTTGTTAAAGGGCGCCTTCGAGTAGCCCTTGGGAATGCTGTTTTCTCACCAGTAGCAAGTGAGTGCTGCCTACAGGTTCCTCACTTAAAATGAGCAGAATTTCTTCCACCAAAGGAATTGTGCAACAGAACACAGCAGATGACAGCCAAGGTCAATACCTGAAAGGATCTTGTAGCAGTTTCAGGAGATATCGTCTCCCACGTCAGAAGTAATAGAACATGAGGAAATGGCTCCATTTTGTGTCAGGGAAGTTTAGCTTTGCATCAACCACCATCACTTGTCAGACATTGAGCCGTTAACCACAAATCTTTGAGTGCAATCATCCTTGCAATTCCTTATGCACCAAGTTGCCCATCCATCATATAAGTATCTCTCCAGTTTAGGCAGGATGTCATTTGGACAGTGTCAAATCTTTGCACAAGTCCAGGTAAGTGACTCTTCCCTTATCCAGCAGTGCCATAACCCCATTGTACAAGGCAGGAACATGAGGCCCTGGTGACAAATCTTATTTTACATGAGCTTTTCCATGCTTTCCAGGGAATATGCTCCATGATCTTTCTTTGCATCAAGGTGAGACTGATGAGCCTGTAGTTCTCTTTTTTCCATTTGTAAAAACTGGGGTTATATTTCTGATTTTTCCAGTCACTATGAACTTCACCCAACTGCAAGGAATTCTGAAACATGATGGATAGTGGCTTGGCCACATGCATCTCTTCAGGTCCCATGAATTACTGCATCTTCATGTTCCTTTAGATGGTCTCAAACCTGATCTTCTATAGCAGGTTGTTCATCATTATCGGAGTCCATGACTTGCCCTTAGTGATTTGGACATTGATTCTGGAGCACTTGCCAGTGAAGACTGAGACACTTCTGGAGAGAAGCCTCTCCCTGGTTGCTAATTTTGCTCACCAAAAGCCCACCTCCTGGAGCTCCACCAAACACTTTCAAAGCAACGGGGATGCCATCTTTGTGACATTCATCTTCTGAAACTACTACACCTTTAGTGTCACACTTTATGCTGGAGAGCCTCACATTTGCTATCTGCAGCTGGAGCTGTCAGAAGAGTTGGGAAGGCCACTCTCTTAATATTGATTCAGAGAAAACTCCAGGAACAAACTTGCCAGCAAAGTTTTCAAGCTGACAAGCAGGTATTCTTTATTGCAGCGCCGGGAGACACGGGGGATAGCTCCTCCTAACGTGTGTCTCACAATTGCCACACAAGCCGTCCTTTTATAGCCTCTGGGCATACATACATATTCATGAGGCTACGTATGGATTACATCATTTTCCAGAGAGTTCCCCGCATGCGTACAGAATTGTGGTGGTGGTCTCTGAGGGTCGGTTACTTCTTCCAACAATCTTCATCACTTCTGGCAGCCTTTGAAGCACGCGCAGTAGATGCTCATACCAGTTTAATTGGTTCATTAGCACCAGAGATAATAATCCTCCTATCCTCCTACTCATCAGTTAGTTTAACTGTAGCCCATCCTGGACACCTGCGGTTCCCAGATACTCCTTATCCCTGTGTCCTGTTCTTATCCCTGTGTCCTGTTCTTCTAGACTGTTTTTTCTTAAAACTATGTCACAACTATAACGATTTATCTTGTGAGAATTCTCAGTATGTTCTCTAGCTGCACTCTATATATTTTTTTTCTCTATGTATCACGCACCTCAGTAATTTTCCATTGCTACTGTTACAAAGCCTTCAAACTTAACATTACTTAAAATTAATTCTAAAGGTTTCTATATTCCATTTTGTGATTTTGTGCCCCCTTGTCTCAAATTCCCCCCTTTTTCTGTCCTTTTGCAAATTCTTTTGCAACATTTTGTATATTACCATTACCATCAAAATTCTTTCTGAAATAATTTCCCATTTCTACTTGGTGCTTAATTTCATTCCTTTTCCAATCGTAGACCATTTACAACACCAGAGGGAACACTGTATCACACCACAAGTAATCAATATTAAAATAATTAACATCAATATTCCTGCAACCAGTTGCCTCAATCAGGAGAGATTGGGTAACCATGAAGTTAACTTTTTCCATATTTCTTCAAAACCCTAGGAGGTGTCATCCATGGCCATTTCATGAAATATCTTCGTTTGTTTCCAAATTTCCTCCAGATCTGTTTCCATTCTGCCACTTTGGTCTATATAGGAACAACAGCTTTCATTGATTATGGAACAAACCCCTCCTTGTGATGACAATAACATGTCTAGAGCCATTCGGTTTTGTAAAACCACTTTAGAGAGGCTGGTTAAAATTGGGTATTACAGCAGCTAAGGTCCATGCCCCCTTCCAGTTGGGGTTTAGAGTCTTATAAGCATTTTCTCCACATAACCAATACCATCCTTTCCCTTTAGGAACGGGCCATCACTGAACTATGATACCATCTGTGTTAATATTATGATTGCAATTTGAATGGTGACCTACATCTGTGGCATTTAAGCAAGATTTCCTACCCTGGTTCCTGGTGTAATACATCTTTGTGCACAGGTGTAATATTTATTACCTGGATTAGGATTAACTATTCCAAATTTTAACCTTTCCTTCGAATACAGATTGCTAGTGTTCACCCACAAATTTGTCCATGAGACGGTGTTAGGAACTGGAACTCCAATTAATGGGAGATCCAGGCTTTCTCCTGATTTAGGCAACTGTGCACAAACCCAACAGTCACTACAATTAAAAACATTAGTAACATTCTTCATTAATTTCAGGTATATGTTCTGGTCCCAAGCTTGTGCGCCAGTTATCATATGAGTCCAAATTATGACCAATGCCATTTTATACATAAGGGTCCTGAAGGTTTGATCCGCCATGTCTTCTCTGACTCTGGTGCTTTCTTAATTCTTGAATAATGTATCCAAGCAGGTTGTTCCTTTATCTTCACTGCTGTAAAGGTGGTCAGTAATATCTGGTACAGTCCGCTCCACTTCTCTAGAGGATCTCCTGAAAAATTCTTAACATAAACCTAGTCTCCAGATCTGAAAGGGTGAATTGGATAATCCAGACCTCTTGCTCTTGTCCCTACTATTCTCTTATTTATCTCCTACAATTGTTTTCCCAGATTGATCAGAAACTGCTGGAGATAGTCTTCTCCCACTTCCTGAAGACTTTCGCCTTTAAACTGGGACTGATACAGTCTTCCATACAAAATCTCAAATGGACTGACCTCTTCTTTTGACTGAGGTTTAGTTTGAATTCTTAATAGAGCCAGTGTTAATGGCTGGTACCAGTATAAATTCATTTCCTGACATATTTTATTAATCTGTTGTTTAATCAGATGGCTCATCTTTTCTACTTGCGCACTGGCCTGAGGCCTACATGAAACATGTAGTTGCCAATCAATTTCTAATTTTTTGCTAATTTTTTATAACAATTTTGTACTAAAGTGTGAACCCCGGTTGGAAGATATTGCTGCTGGTACTCCAAAACGAGGTATTATTTCATTTAATAATGTTTTAATCACCTGTCTTGCATTATTTATCCTACAAGGGAATGCTTCTGGCCAGCCTGAAGAGGTATTCGTTAACACCAGCAAATATCGATAACCCCCTTTTCTTGGTAATTCAGAAAAATCTGTTTGGCACTGCTGCCCCGGATAACTTCCTCTCCCAGTTGTCCCAATTTGATTTCTGTTTTCAGTTTTAGGATTATTCTTAAGACATAACTGACATTGCTTTGTCACTAATTGAACTATGGTGTATAGATTCCTTCCTACAATTTGTTTGTCTAAATATTTATACAAAGAGTTGCTACCCCAATGAGTTTTATTATGTTCTTCCTGAACTAACTTCCAGAGTTGGTTATAGGGGATTACAATTCGCCCATAAGGTATTTGAGCCCAACCCTCTTTATTTTTCTGTCCCTTTAGATCCTCAATCAATTTTCTATCCTCTTCTGAATACCTAGGTTTAGATATTTCAATTGTTAGTTTGCCATCAGGGATTAAGGACATGATTTGAGATTGTTCGGCTGCTCGTTTGGCTTCAAAATCAGCCAAATTATTTCCAATTTCCTGATCAGAGTCACCTTGTTGATGTCCTTTACAGTACATAATAGCTACTTCAGGTAGCTGAACAGCTTCCAGTAATTGTAGAATTTCTGTAGCATGTTTAATCTGTTTCCCTTGTGTGTTCAAAAGTCCTCATTCTTTCCAGATAGCACCATGTGCATGTACCACACCAAATGCGTATTTAGAATCAGTCCAAATATTTATCCTTTTATCTTTAGCCAATTCCAGGTCTCTCGTTAATGCTATTATTTCTGCCTTCTGGGCAAAAGTGTTCCCAGGTAAAGGTTTAGCTTCTATTACCTGTGAAGTGGTGGTAATGGCATATCCTGCCTTTCGTTTACCATTTTTCATGAAGCTACTACCATCAGTAAACCAAGAATCAGCATCTTCCAGAGGTTTTTCTTTCAAGTCTGGTCGGCTCGAATATAGTCTCTATGGTGGTCAAGCAGTCGTGTGTTAGTGGTTCTGTCGATTGTTCCTGCAAAAAGGATGCTGGATTCACAACGTTAGTGAGCACAATTTCTATATCATCCTGTTCTACAATGGTGGCCTGGTATTTAAAAAAAACATGAAGGAGATAACCAGTGGGCTCTTTTCTGTTCCAGGACTGCTGATACCACATGGGACACTAGCACAGTAATCTTTTGTCCCAAGGTGAATTTGTGAGCCTCTTCAAGATTCATGACGACTGCTGCCACAGCCCTTAGGCATCCAGGCCATCCTTTGCTCGTTTCATCCAGCTGTTTTGAAAAATACACCACTGCCTTTCTGTACAGTCCTAGTTTCTGAGCAAGGACCCCCAAGGCTATTCCTTGTTTTTCATGGGGACATCTGGGAAGTGCCAGAGCTGGAGCTCTCATTAACTCTAAAGTTCTAAAAGCCTCCTCTGCTTTATCAGTCCAGTCCAAAGAGGGAGGGTTTTCCCTTCAACAGTTCATATACTGGTCCTACCAGAACACCATAATCATGGATCCAAAGTCTGCACCATCCAGTCATTCCCAGGAATGTCCAGAGCTCCTTGACGGTCGACGGTCATGGAGTCTGGCAAATGGCTTCTTTTCTGGCAGTCCCAAGTTCTCTCTGTCCTCCTGTTATTTCATATCCTAGGTAGGAAACTCAGGTTTGGATTAGTTGGGCCTTTTGTCTGGTTACCCAATAACCAGTCCCAGAAAATTCAATAATCCCACCATTCACTGGACACATTCTTCCTGTTTCTGTAGCAATTAACGGGTCATCCACATACTGTAACAGAGTCCCTGTCTGAGCAGGTGGCTTTCATGATTCTAATTCTCGTGCTGATTTTCCAAAAACTGCTGGACTGTTTTTAAATCCCTGTGGTAATACTGTCAAAGTTAAGTTTTTCTTCCTGTGTCAGGATTTTCCCATTCGAAAGCAAATAATTTTGGCTTTCTTTGGGCAATGGTAAGCAAAAGAAATGGTATGACATCTGGAGGCAAGGTCTGTCATTGCAGGTAGCTTATAGAGCTGTGGTTCATATATGAATGAAGACCCAAGAGGCCAAAACTCGATCAGTTGAAACTGGCCAATGTTGTGTTAGGTGACAAAAATGGCTTTTTAAGTATGTTCATAGCAAGAGGAGTTTGAAAGAAATAGAGTGGTACTTGTGGAAGATGGTCCCTCCCTGAGTAACAGGGACTAAGGAGTAGAGAAGACTGTGCTTTTCTTGCCTCAAGTTTTAAATTGTTAGCCCCCTGGGCTGCCCAGTCCCCTGTCACGGAGGACAGTCCCCTGATCGTCCTGACTGGAAACTAGCCAATGTTCTTCCAGTCTGCAAGAAGGTCATGAGGAAATCTTTCCTCATGAAAGCAACTACAGACCAGTTGGTCTCACCTCAGCGCCTGGACAAAATATGGAGGTCTAAGGTCACCTGCCTCATTGATGAAGAGAAGGGGGTGGATGTAGCTTCTCTGGATTTTAGTCTAAATTGGGAAGCGGAGGTTGGAGGGCAGCCCTACAGAAAGGAAACTGCTGGGGTTGCTCCTGTGCACCACGAGCCAGTAGTGTGCCCTTCCAGCCAAGGTGACAAACCACATCCAATGGACAAACACAAGACGTAATTATCAGCATTGATGTGGCCTCACCTTGAGTACTGTGTGCTGTGCTGAGTGCTCCAATTGAAGAAGCATGCGAGGGTCAGCTTCCTAAGGAGGGGAAGTGGAGAGGGAGGCACTGAGCTCTTTTCCCTCATATCCAGTTATAGGATGTGTGGGAGCAGTTCAAAGCCACACCTGTGGAGGACTGGACTTGACATTATGAGCATTTCTTTCCTGAAAGAGTGGTCAAACACTGGAAGAGGCTTCCTAGAGAGGGGGTCAATGGCCCAAGCCTGTCAGTGTTTAACAGGCATTTGTACACTGCCCTTAAAACATTTTTTTGATCAGCCCTGAAGTGGTCAGGTAGCAGGAGCAGAAGATCATTCAAAATGAAGTACTTTGTCCTGGGTTCAGCAGTAGCAGTCAGTGTTCTCAATAGCTGGTGCAGTGCTTTGTTCCTGACTTTCAGCCTAGGAAGAATGCTGATAACACCAATGTTTTTAATTGTTGCTAAGTAATGTTTACTCCAACCAAGGACTTTCTCAGTCTCATGCTCTGCTAGGGAGGAGGGGAAGCCAGGAGGAAGCAGAGACAGGACACCTGACCCAAACTGAGCCTCTAGCCAAAGGGGTATTCCATACCACAGCGCACATCATGCCCAGTAAAATAAACTGAGCAGAGTTAACCAAAAGGCCCAGATCGCTGCTTGGGTTGGGCTGAGTATCAGTTGGCAGGTGGTGAGCAATTCTATTCTCTCCCCTTGTTATTTTGCTTATTATTATTATTGGTGGTAGCAGTAGTATTTTTGTGTTATACCTTAGTTATTGGACTGTTCTTACCTCAACCTGTGGGAGCTGCATTCTTTTAATTCTCCTTCGTATCCCTCCAGGAGTGGAGGGAGAAAGAAAGGGGGGATTGAGCTAGCTTGCAGCTGCATGGTTCTGAGTGGCCAGCTGGGCTTAAACCATGACATGCTTCTAGTGTATCCTAGTCTAGTCTTGCCTGGTCTAGTCTAGTACATTACATTTTATCCCAATACCATTTGTGCTGCTGCATTCCCCGGGCAATCTCAAGGAGACAGCCCACCCAACCACCCCCTTATGGGCCAATGGAAGACCTCAAGTGTTTTGCTGCTCTTCCTTAAGGAAAAGACTGCTGCACTCAAAAGGTCAAAACAACTTTCTGCTTCACTGGAATTATGTGCAATGGCTGGATGTGCGCAACTACCTGCTGTGATGTGTAGCCCTTGTGCAGCCTAAGCAGACACACAACCACTGTATGGACAGTGCCCAGAAGGAAAGACACCCAGCATTTCCATTTGAGACAGAGAAATTTAGAACCCAGAGGAGAAAGAGCCATGTACTCACATCACATCGTCACACAGTGCTCAAAACATCCTTGCTTTCCTGACCCACAAGGAGGGCTATGTGCATTTCAGCATGGTTGTAGTTTGCGTTACAGCACAGAGGAATTTTCCATGGTCTTGCCTGCCAGCAACTGAGATGAAATCATAGCTGGGGTCATGGAACTAAAAACATCCTCAAAGCATTTCAGAATTGGATTTTCACCTCTATAACAAAGGTGAAACGTGCCGTTTCCTAAATGAGGCAGTCTTAATTTCTTTTGTTGGGTTTTATTCTGTAGGAGAAGTCAATATTTTTCCTCACTTTGCAGGAAGTCATTGATGCCAACTGTAAATACAGATTTACTCTGGAAGTCACATTGCCACATGTCCTAGCAGGGATCCATACTGTCATTAGATGTGAAGCATCTGTGCCAACACCATGCTAGTTAAAAGAAAGACTATTGAACTGTTCTGCAGAAAGCATCCCAGGGTTGTCTGGTTCCATGTCCCCTGAAGTATCAGGGCCACAGGGGAAATCTAGTTCACTGTTGGTACCCCCACCTGTGGCATGAAGCTGTGGTGGCAGGCTGGGGAGGATGGGCTTCAGGAACTTGAACTCGCTGTTGCCAGAGCCCGTGGTGAGGCTGATCTCATAGCAATAGGCATGGGGCAGGGTCCCTGCAGCAGCCCCATCAGCCAGGTTGGTCTGCAAGTTGCTAGCACCATAAAGCACATGCCCATTCTTCAGTTCCTTTCTCTTGCACACCTTGCAAATGACAAAGGCTGCTGTGGACATGAGGAAGAGGAGTGAGATGAAGACCAAGGAAATGATTAAATACATCGTCAGGGAGCTGCCCTCATCCTCTGTGGCCAGGCTGCTGTGTGGCAGGCGCATGTCCGAGAAGTCACTGAGCAGGAGTGCACTCATTGCTGCAGTGGCTGACAGTGGTGGCTGCCCATTGTCTCGCACCAGTACGACGAGCTTCTGCTTCACAGCATCTCTCTCTGTCACTGATCTCCTCAGTCGCACCTCCCCACTTTGAGCACCCACCACAAACAGTCCAGGATCAGTAGCCCTCAGCAGGTGGTAGGAGAGCCACGAGTTCTGCCCTGAATCAGCATCAACGGCCACCACTTTGGTGATGAGGTAGCCTGCCTCAGCCATAACAGGAACCAGCTCACTGGATGGAGAGCTGCTGTCCTGTGAGGGATATAGCACCAGTGGGGCATTGTCATTCTCGTCTACCACAACAAGGAAGATGGTGACATTGGCGCTGAGACGTGGTGACCCAGCATCAGAGGCACTCACCATGACCTCGATCTGCCTCACCTGCTCATAGTCCAGGGGCCGCAGCACAAACACATCCCCATTCTCAGAGTTCACAGAGATGCAGGAGCAGGAAGGCTGCTGTGTAAGGTGGGCTGGGATCAGGGAATAGGTCACCTTGGCATTAGGCCCCATGTCAGCATCTACAGCACCAACAGTCCCAACAAGCACTGTGGGAACATTGTTCTCACGTACATACATGGTGTACGATGTCTGGTTGAACACAGGTGCATTGTCATTCACATCAGAGATGTCCACTGTGAAGGTGTGGGTGATTGTGAGAGGAGGTGACCCCGCGTCTGCTGCTGTGACAGTGAGGATGTATCGTGCCGTCTCCTCCCTGTCCAGTGCACTGACAGTCACAAGCTCAAAGTAATTCTTATAGGCTGGCCGCAGGGAGAATGACTGCTGGTCCTCAAGGCCACACGAGATCTTCCCATTGGAACCAGAATCCCGGTCCCTGACAGTAAACAGGGCAACGACTGTCCCAGGCAATGCATCCTCAGGGATTGGGCTGCTGAAGGAACTGACCACGAGTTCCGGTGCATTGTCATTCACATCCACCACCTCCACCAACACTCTGCAAATTCCTGAGAGGCCCCCACCATCTGTGGCCTGAACACTAAGCTCATGATTCTCTGCTGTCTCAAAGTCCAAAGGTTTTGTGAGTTTGATTTCACCACTCACGGGGTCTATCGTGAATGCTGAGTAGCTCTGGTCTCCTGCTTGGCTGATCTGATAAGATATGTCCCCATTAATTCCTGCATCACGATCGGTTGCAATGACTCTGAGAACCACAGAGCCTTCTGGGGCATTTTCCAAAACCTGCCCAACATAAAGTTCCTGTGAGAAGATGGGAGCATTGTCATTTACATCTAGAATGACAACGTGGATTTGGGTGGTTCCACTCCTGGGTGGAGAGCCCCCATCTACTGCAATGAGACTGAAATCCACCTCTGCCTGCTCCTCTCTGTCGAGTGGCTTTCCCAAAACAAGTTCCAGATACTTCTTGCCCTTAATCTGACTCCCATAGTCAACACTAAAGTACTCGTCGGGAGAGATGCTATAAGCCTGGATGCTGTTGCTGCCAACATCCAGGTCCCGAGCCGCCTGCAGAGGGAAACGAGAGCCAGGGTCGCTCCTTTCCAGTATTTTAAGAGTGACCCGTTCCTCTGGGAAAACGGGTGCGTGGTCATTGATGTCCTCCACGCCCACCTCCACCCGAAAGAACTGCACGGGGTTTGCCAACAGGAGCTCGAAGGGCAGAGTGCAGGTAGCGGACTGGCCGCACAGCTCCTCGCGGTCCAGCCTCTCGGCCACGACGAGGCGGCCGGTGCCCGGCTCTAAGCGAAGGTGCTGCCGGCCGTCCTCCGAGAGCAGGCGGGCGCGGCGAGCCGAGAGCTGCGCCGGGGCCAGCCCCGCGTCCTCCGCCACGTTGGCTACCACGGAGCCGCTCTCGCTCTCCTCGGCTACGGAGTAGCGGATGGGCTCGGCGCGAGCGTGCGGCAGGGAGAGGAAAGCACAGAGAGAGAGCACTTGCCTTGCGGTCGCCATGGCGGGGGGGCGGACAGCGTCTGTATCGGGGATGGCTCGCGCAGTCCTCCACGGTAATCGGCGCCCGGCAGCAGTGTGCCCGAAAGGCGGGCGTGCGCCCTTTTCTCTGTCCGAGTCCGGCTTGCGGCCCGGAGCGCTGCCGCCGTGTCCCGGCAGTGGTTGTTGATACGGGCTTCTGGTCGCGTCCGCTGCCTAGCTCGGCTCTGCCGGGCTGGTCTGGGCTCTGCTGGTCTGGGCTCTGCTCTGCTGGGCTGGGCAGAGCCAGTGTGGGCTCTGGCGACCCCCCTTCGCAGCTGCTCTCCGTCGCCTTGGCCGGCAGCACCACCCTGCGGCCCGAGACGGGACTGCGCCCGTCTCCGCCCGCTGCCCGCGCTGTCGGCTCGCACCGGCACACGGACCCGTGCGCACACAAGCAGCTACTGGGCTATCACCCATTTTGCGGCGCCGCGGCAGGATGCGCGCACACCACGTCGGGGATGGCAGAGCCGGTCAGGAGGGCCGAGAGCCCCAGGGGGTCGCCGCTGCATCCCGAGCGCCGGGCATCGCCGGCACCTGCTCTGCGGCTTCTCTCGCTGCCCAGAGCCCGCCGTTGGCGACGTCCCGGAGGCTAGCCGTGCACAGCGTGGTCTCCCTAAAGGCGAGGTCGGACACGCAGAAGCGGGGCAGAATCCATCCAAAGAGCCGATGCCGAGGTTGGTTGTGCTTGGAAAGGCACGGAAAGTGCCTGCCCCCTGGGTAGTCTCTCTGACCGCTCCTGCCCACCACAATGCTTCTTAAAGAATGAGCCCTTTAAGGGCGCCTCCGAAGAGCCCGAGAGGAAAGCAGTGTATGAAAGTTCTCAAGTGCTGGAAAGAGACTTTCGTCCTCTCACTCTGTAACAGCCGTGATAATACCTCAAGCAGTGCATCAGACACCTGGCCCATCCAGCTGGAACGACCCGAGAAGCAGCAGTTTTACAGCAGGAGGTGCTGATTCCTTGTGATCTCCGGAGGAGAGACACACCGACTTTCTCAAATGTCTTTCACAACTCTTTGTTACAGCTGTCACTATCGGAGGAGATTAGCATCCAGAATCCTATATCCCCTTAGATATGGAGAACCCTGAGCAGAGTAGCTTCACACAGGACTCCAGACACGCACTGCTTGCCAGATAGACCACACTCAGGGAAAAGAGTACCCCCTTACAGCTTTTCAAGCCAGTTTAGTTTCCTGCCAGATGGCAGTTTGTATTCATTTCCACTGTCCCAGGTAAAGAAGTTCCTATGGCGACTGATTGCTCGCTGGTGGCTTTCTCATCAGTAGCGAGTGCTGCCTGAAGGTTCCTCTCTTACAATGACTTGTTTCTTCTTCCACCAAAGATTTGTGCAACAGAACACAGCAGATGACAGCCAAGGCCCGTGCCTGAAAGGAGATTTTAATGAGGGTGCGGTCAGTCTCTTGCAAGCAAATGACAGAACGTGACAGCCTCAATTTGTGCCAGAAAGGTCTAGATTGGACGTTAGGAGACAACTAAAAGGGTTGTCAAATGTTGGCACAGGCTTCCTAAGAAAGTGGTGGAGTCACAGTCCCTGAACATATCACTTTCGGACATGGTTTTGTGATCCACTTGGCAGTGTTAAGTAACCGTTGGACTCAATGGTCTCAAGGATCTATTCCATCAGATTCTTTTTGTGCTCAGGTTGACTGGATAGCAGAGTCTTTGCTCAGCGCATCTTTATACCAGGGCCTTGTAGAAGGCATAGCTGTAGTCCTCTGCATTTCTTAGAATGAAGAAATCTCTGAATGGTTTGGCTTCAAAGGGACCTTAAAGCTCATCTTGTTCCAACCCTCTGCCATGGCCAGGAACACATTCTGCTTGTGGTTGCTCAAAGCCACATCCAACCAGGCAATGGGTGTGACATCAAACCACTTGCTCCAGTCCATCACCAGCCTCACAGGGAAGAACTTCTTCCTAAAATCTAATTACCCTTTTTCAGTTTTAAGCCATTACCAGTTGTCCTATCACTAGATGCTCTTGTATTCCTCCTTTTGGAAATCAGCCTAAAGCCACCTTGAACCCTCACTTCTCCAGGCTGAACAACCCCAGCTCTCTCACGGTTTTCTCATAGAAAGTGCTCCACTCATCTGATCATCGTGACACTCTTGTTGACTCACTCCAGCAGAACTATGTCATTCATATGTAGTCAGCCTAAGATCTGGAAGCATGCCTTGCTAGGTCACACTTAGCTTTGCGTCAAGCAACACAACTTGTCACTTGGACATCAAGCCATTAACCACAAATCTTTGAGTGCAATCATTCTTCCAATTCCATATCCATTCTAAGTAAATCCATCATATAGATATTTCTCCAGTTTGAGAAGGATGTAATGTGGGACAGAGTCAAGTCTGCCCAAGTCCAAGTAGATGACAGCATTCAGTCTTCCCTTATGGACCAATGCCATAACCCCATTGTAGAAAGCCATCAAATTGTTCAGGGATGTTAGTGAGGCCATGTTGGCAGGCACCAATCACATCCATGAGCCTTTGCATGCATTCCAGGGAGATCTGGTCCATGATCTTGCTGAACAGACTGATCAGCCTGTAGTTACCTGGTTCTCTTTGTAAATATGGGGGTATGTTTCCCATTCTGTCATTGGGATCTGATTCTGGCGGACATGACTTCTGAAACATGATAATATCTTGGCCACTTGCATCTCTTCAGGTCCTGTGTATTCCTGCATCCTGTTCTTTATATTGCCTCAAACATTATCGTTTCTACAGTGTTATTCTCCCAGTCCATGACTTGCCCTCTGTGGCTTGGGTGATGAGGCTAGAGCACTTGTCAGTAAAGACTGAGACATTTGCGGAAAGCCTCTCCCTGACTGCTGTTTTTTCTCACCAAGTGTTCACCTCGGTGCTGCCCAAAACACTTCCAAAAGAACAGGGATGCCATCTTTGTGACATCCATCTTCTGAAACTCCTACAACTTCAGTGTCACAAACACTTTGTTCTGAAAAGGCTTACACTTGCCATCTGCAGCTGGAGCTGTCAGGGCAAGTCATTCTTGCTACCTTCCTGCTTTGCAGACACCAAGGCACACCCAGAGTCTCTAGGAAGGCAGAGGACAGGTCACCTCAATCTGCATAAAACTGCAACAGTACCAAGGAGACCCGTAGAGGTCTGCCAGCAATTCCCTGGTTGCTACAACTTTCCTCTACAACTTTCCTGAAGGTTCTGCCAGCAACATCTCCCAGCTCAAGAACTGTACCAACTCAACCTTACCTCAGACAAGGGACGTGTGAAATACTCCTGGGTCTTTGGAATCTAGAAGAAAGCTTTTCCAGAAAGAACAGCTCTACAATGACTGATCACTCCACACAAAGCACTTGGATGTTATTTTGCTTTTACACATAAGAGTCTCTCACATTACAAAAGCACAGTTTATAACTGCAGTACAACACACCGTGAGGGCTTCCAAATATTCCATGCCATGCTGCCTTCATTCAAACAGTCCGCTACTATACACAGATGAGAGAATTCTTAAAAGGAAGATACAATACTCAAAGAGAAGAAAAGGCAATGAGAATGCAATTGTCTAATAAAAAGCGCAGAAAATCATAATAGTACATCTTTCCACCCCCGCCTGCATTCAGAAACAACAATAACAAGGCCAAATCCAAAGTCCCTTTTCTGATTTCATCTCAATTCCACCTTCAGAAAAAGTCCCTTAAATCAGCTTGTGGAGTTTCCCTACAATCTAACCCAGGGCAAGGAACATGTTCTCACAACTGATTATAGTCTATAAACAGGCAATTCCATGTGCCAAAAGTCAAGCTTTTGGGTTGGAAGACCAGCTCAGCTGAACAGGAAACTGTGAAGCTCCAGAGGAAAAATAAATGGTATGGCATCTGGAAGCAAGGTCTGGCATTGCAGGTAGCTTACAGAGCTGTCATTCATATACACATGGAGAAGACAGGAGAGGCCAAAACTGCATCACAGTTGAAACTGGCCATTGTTTTAGGTGAGAATGGCATTTTTTAGTACATTTACAACAAGTGAAGGTCAAAAGAAAACATTAGGCTGGTACTTGTGGAAGGTGATCCCTCCCTGAGTTAACAGGGACTAAGAAGAAGCCATTCAGTGCTTGTCTCAAGTTTAAATTTAATCATTAGCCCCCAGGGCTGCCCAGACCCCTGAGATTTTTGACTAGCAGCTAGCCAATGTCATTCCCGTCTTCAAGAGGGGCATGAGGCAACTACACAGGCAACTACAGACCCGTTGGTCTCACCAACAGGTGAGAAAACAGCTCCTGGAAAACATACGGAGAAGATTATACCGGGTACTAAGGTCACCTGCCTCATTGATGAAGAGAAGGGGGTGGATGTAGTTTTTATGGATTTTAGTCAAAGTTGGGCAAGCAGAGGCTGGAGGGCAGCCCTGCAGAAAGGCAGCTGGTAGAGGTACTGATGGGCTGCAGTCTCAGTAGGAGCCAGCAGTGTGCTCTGGCAGCCAAAATGACAAACTTAATCCTGTTGGCATCAAAACCAGCACAATGTCACTCACAAGACTTGATTATCCCCCTGCATTCAGCATTGGTGTGGCCTCACCTTGAGTACTGGGTGCTCTGCTGGGTGCCACAATTTAAACAGCATGTCAGCGTCCTAAAGAAGGGTGGTAGAGAGGGAGGCAATGAACTCTTCTCCCTTATATTCAGTAATAGTGGGTAAGGTTTAAAGCCACACCAGTGGAGGAATATACTTGATATTAGAAGCATTTCTTTCCTGAAAGAGTGGCCAAACACTGGAACAGGCTTCCTAGAGAAGTGATTGATGACCGAAGCCTGTCAGTGTTTAACAGGCATTGTACAATGTCCTTAGAAATATGCTTTAACTTCTGTAAGCTCTGGTGAGGCAGCTGGACCAGGTGACCACTGTAGGTGCCTTCAAAATGAAATATTTGTAGTTGAGTCTAGTCCATTACAATTTATCAAAATACCATTTGTGCTGCTGTATGCTCCAATCCCAAGGAGACAACCTATCCCATCACTCCTTATGGGCAAATGAAAGATCTCGTTATCCCTTGACAATGAGAATGCTGTACTCAAAAGGTCAAAACAACTTTCTCCTTCGCTGGAATGGTGTGCAAAGGCTGGATATGCGCAACTGCCTGATTTGATTTCTAGCCCTTGAGCAGTGCAGCCAGGCACTCAACTGAGATACTGACAAAGTGACCAGCAGAAAAAATACACAGAGCCCACCCAGCTCAGACAGAGACAAGCAGAACCCAGATGAGAAGGGGCCCCATACACCACATTGTTACATGGTACAACATACTTGCTTTCATGACTCGTGCATTTCAGTGAGGTTGTAGTCTGCCCGACTGTGTCATTGCATTACAGCACAAAGAAATTAGTCCATAGTCTTGCCTGCCAGCAACCGAGACAAAAAATTAACTAAGCTCCTGGAACAAATCTCAATCTCAAAACATTAAAGCAATAGCTGTAACAGAGCTAGAACATTCTATTGCCTGAGTGAGGGAGCTTTAGTTTGTTAGGTTTTGTTGTAGAAGAAGTAACTATTTTTTCTCACATGTTCTTTTGAGAGAAATCAATAATTGCAAATGCAGATTAACTCTGGAGGCACCATTGCCACATGTCTGAGCTGGAATCCTTTCCTGTCAGACACTAAACCTCTGTCTCTACCAACACCATGCTAGTTAAAGGAAAGACTATTGAATTGCTCCGCAGAGAGTGGAGGGTTGTCTGGTGCCACGTCCTCTGCAGTGAGATTGCCACAGGGGAAATCTAGTTCACTGTTGGTACCCCCACCTGTGGCATGAAGCTGTGGTGGCAGGCTGGGGAGGATGGGCTTCAGGAACTTGAACTCGCTGTTGCCAGAGCCCGTTGTGAGGCTGATCTCATAGCAATAGGCATGGGGCAGGGTCCCTGCAGCAGCTGCATCAGCCAGGCTGCTCTGTAAGTTGCTGGCACCATAAAGCACATGCCCATCCTTCAGTTCCTTTCTCTTGCACACCTTGTGAACGACGAAGGCTGCTGTGGACACGAGGAAGAGAAGTGAGATGAAGACCAAGGAAATGATTAAATACATCGTCAGAGAGCTGCCCTCATCCTCTGTGGCCAGGCTGCTGTGTGGTAGGCGCATGTCCGAGAAGTCACTGAGCAGAAGTACGCTCAGTGCCGCAGTGGCTGACAGTGGTGGCTGACCGTTGTCTCGCACCAGTATGACGAGCTTCTGCTTCACAGCATCTCTCTCTGTCACTGATCTCCTCAGTCGCACCTCTCCATTCTGGGCACCCACCGCAAACAGTCCAGGATCAGTAGCCCTCAGCAGGTGGTAGGAGAGCCACGAGTTCTGCCCTGAGTCAGCATCAACAGCCACCACTTTGGTGATGAGGTAGCCTGCCTCAGCTGAAATGGGCACCAGCTCACTGCATGCAGGGCTGCTCTCCTGTGAGGGGTACAGCACCAGTGGAGCATTGTCATTTTCATCCACCACAGAAATGTAGACAGTGACACTGGCACTGAGGGGAGGTGACCCTGCATCAGAGGCACTCACCAAAACCTCGATCTGCCTCACCTGCTCATAGTCCAGGGGCCGCAGCACAAACACATCCCCATTCTCAGAGTTCACAGAGATGCAGGAGCAAGGAGGGTGCTCTGTAAGGTGAGGTGGGACAAGGGAATAGGTCACCTTGGCATTAGGCCCCATGTCGGCATCTGTGGCAATGACGGCTCCAACGAGCACTGTGGGAACATTATTCTCACGTACATACATGGTGTATGATGTCTGGTTGAACACAGGTGCATTGTCATTCATATCAGAGATGTCCACTGTGAAGGTGTGGGTGGTTGTGAGAGGAGGTGACCCCGCGTCTGCTGCTGTGACTGTGAGGATGTACCGTGCCGTCTCCTCCCTGTCCAGTGCGCTGACAGTCACCAACTCAAAGTAATTCTTATAGGCTGGCCGCAGGGAGAATGACAGTTGGTCCTCAAGGGCACAGGAGATCTTCCCATTGACACCAGAATCTCGGTCCCTGACAGTAAAGAGGGCGACCACTGTCCCAGGCAAGGCGTCCTCAGGGATGGGGCTGCTGAAGGAATTGACCACAACCTCTGGTGCATTGTCATTCACATCCACCACCTCCACCACCACTTTGCAGATTGCAGAGAGGCCTCCACCATCTGTGGCCTGAACACTAAGCTCATGATTCTCTGCTGTCTCAAAGTCCAGAGACTTTGTGAGTTTAATTTCACCACTCATGGGGTCAATCTCGAATGCTGAGTGGCTCTGGCCTCCTGCTTGGCTAATCTGGTAGGAGATGTCCCCATTAACTCCTGCATCACGATCGGTTGCCACTACTCTCAGAACCACAGAGCCCTGTGGGGCATTTTCCAAAATCTGTGCAATGAAAACCTTCTGTGTGAATACGGGAGCGTTGTCATTTACATCTAGAATGACAACGTGGATTTGGGTGGTTCCACTCCTGGGTGGAGAGCCCCCATCTACTGCAATGAGACTAAAGTCCATCTCTCCCTGATCCTCCCTGTCGAGTGGCTTTTCCAAAACCAGTTCAATATATTTATCATCAGACTGAGTCCCATAGTCAACACTAAAGTACTCGTCAGGAGAGATGCTATAAGCTTGGATGCTGTTGCTGCCAACATCCAGGTCCCGAGCCCCCTGCAGAGGAAAACGAGAGCCAGGGTTGCTCGTTTCCAGTATCTTAAGAGTGACCCGTTCCTCCGGGAAAACGGGCGCGTGGTCATTGATGTCCTCCACGCCCACCTCCACCCGAAAGAACTGCACGGGGTTTGCCAACAGGAGCTCGAAGGGCAGAGTGCAGGTAGCGGACTGGCCGCACAGCTCCTCGCGGTCCAGCCTCTCGGCCACGACGAGGCGGCCGGTGCCCGGCTCTAAGCGAAGGTGCTGCCGGCCGTCCTCCGAGAGCAGGCGGGCGCGGCGAGCCGAGAGCTGCGCCGGGGCCAGCCCCGCGTCCTCCGCTACGTTGGCTACCACGGAGCCGCTCTCGCTCTCCTCGGCTACGGAGTAGCGGATGGGCTCGGCGCGAGCGTGCAGCAGGGAGAGGAAAGCACAGAGAGAGAGCACTTGCCTTGCGGTCGCCATGGCGGGGGGGCGGACAGCCTCCGTGTCGGGGATTGCCCGCGCAGTCCTCTGCGGCAAGCCTGCGGTAAGACGTCTGCCCTGCAGCTGCTCGCCGGAACGGCGGACGTGCACCCTTTCTCTGCCCGAGTCCGGCTTGCGGCCCGGAGCGCTGCCGCCTTGTCGCTGCAGCGGGTAGTATGGGCTTCTGGTCGCGTCCGCTGCCCGGCTCGGCTCTGCCGAGCTGTGTTCAGCTCGACTGCGTCGGGCTGGGCAAAGCCAGTGTGGGCTCAGCCACCTCCCCTCCCAGCCGTTGTGCATCGCCTTGGCCGGCAGCACCACCCTGCGGCCCGAGACGGCACTGCGCCAGCTGCCCTCCATTTTCTCCTCTGCTAGCCCCGGCGCGCCGATCGGTGCTCACAGGAGCGTCTGCGGGCGCTCGTCCACGTTAGGGCCCCACGTTAGGGCCCCGCAGCAGGACCCGCGCACACCGCGCAGAGAGCCCCTCGAGGCCGCCGCTGCATCCCGAGAGCCCCGGCATCGCCAGCCGCTGCCTCGCGGCTTTCCCCGCTGCCCAGAGCCCGCCGCTCTGGAGATAGCAGAGTCGAGACGTGCATAGCCTGGCCGCCTCAAAGCCGAGGTCGGGCAAGGGGAAGAGCGATGACACTGGTTCTTATTGTGTCCTCCTCGGCAGCCTGGACAGCTTCTGCCCCTCAGAAGGAGACAGCTTGAAGGACGTGTCGGAAAAGGTGTCAATAAACGTTATGCCGATTGCGGTGGTGGCGGAGCGCGGCATTTGTCCCTGTTCTCATACCAGCACGGCCAGCCACTGCCGGTTCGCGTCCCTCTCCGACACGGCCCGCACCGTGCGCACCTCGCCCATGTGCAGCCCAACGCGGAACAGCGGCAACGCCGTCGGCCTGGCCAGCTCGTACGACAGCCACGCGTTCTGCCCCGCTTCCGCGTCCATCTCCATCACCTTGGCCACCAGGTAGCCCACCCGCGTCCTGCTGAGGTTTGAGTGCAGCGCGACTGGAACATTGGTGTTCTCATCCCACACTTGAATGAACGATCCATGTGCGTGGCATCGCCCACAGCCACCTTGTTAGGCGTGCACTTCCTCTTAGTCCAGCGGACGCCTGCACGTTTCCCCTCTCTCCAATACAGAAATGCCGCTTCAAGGGCTCCCCGCGGCGCCGGCTCCAGCGCGTAACTCATACGGGCATTGTTTCTCGCCTCGGCGTCCGTGGCGGTCAGGCGGCCCAGGGTAGTCCCCGCACGCTCGTTTTTGCTCAGTGCTGGTCCCGTCCCGCACACTGACGAAGGCCACGGTGTTCGGTGAGACGGCTTTTTCCCGTTCGTTCCTGTGTCTAGATCGTTAGCAGGCACCGCCATCACTAAGGTATCCTGGGACCTATTTAATACCGAGATTTTACACAGCTTCTTGGAACCTTGCTCCAGCTTCTGAGAACGGCCTGCTGATTTCCCCTTCACAATGTCCACGAATTTATTCCCGAAATCCTGCTCTTTGGGGCAGCTGTTTTCTTGGTGATGATTGTGACAAATTCTCTTCGAGAAAGCACACTCATCTGGGGGAGGTCCGAGTAGGTTTTGTTTTCTGTCATCAGGCATTTGACTTTTAAAAATGTGTGTTACAGGAGATATCACATTACCTTATAGATCAATACCGATTAATGAAAACAGAAAGCTTCTTGACGCCCTATATTCTACTGCGGCTTAATCGTAGACTACTGTAAACCCACAAATGTTCTCTACTACTTAATGAAATGTTTTGAACCTTACTTTATGGAAAATAAAACTGAATACATTGCTTAAATCCCACTCTTTACAATACGGAGAACCTGTAAACATCTGATCACATATGCAAAGTATGCCAGTATCAGCTGTTTCTAATGTAACTGTCTTCGGCTTGCTACTAAGGAATTTCTTTGCAAGCACTTCATTTTGCTTAGTATCTACTTGGCCTGATATTGAACAGGCTGAAGAAATTTCAGACATGGCTAAAGAGTTCTCTCTATAAGAAAACAAGAAAATGTGGAAAAGTTATCTCAAAGACCTGCCTCCAGTGTTATTTCCCTTACCATTTAGAAGCAGTAGCTCATACATCATCTCGGTGTAAGTATACGTTACAGTTCTCCTCCTGCATCCATATAATTACAAAATACCTACATTAATAAAGAACACTCAAGAGTGGTTTTGCTCACACAGGGAAGCTTTCCACCTCCCTGGTACTTTTTGGTGGATGTTTGGTCTCTGTTCCCTTTTCCCTCTGAGGACGTTCATCAGCAAGGACAGGCGTGCTTGTCTTTCTCTTCACTTATTCCTGGGTGAGCCAAGGGTTTTGATCAGAACTGACATTTAGTTCCATACCCCTGTTCGCAGTGTAGGCTGCTTCTGCGGGGCTGGGACCCACACCTTCGGGGAGGGGAGCTCTGCCCTGCGGAGAACAGAGTGGAAGTTATCATTTGGGCTTCGAAAGTAAGCAGACAGCAGCGAGAAACAAGGGCATGTCTTACACCACTGCATGTGTGACCTGAGCCAAAGAGTGGTGGTGGACTTGGTGGTGGGTGTCTGACCAGAACAGGGAAAATCTAACGCAAGAAACCATCCTCCACTGTGGATATGACAAAGGCAAACCTTTATGAGTCTGAGGAAGTAATTTAAGAGCCCGAAATAAAAACATTTTCTAACAGCAAATGTGGTTTAATGTTGCTGTATTAAGGTGGGTCCTGGTCTCCCCTGAGGCTACTGCAACAGGTTCCTAGAACCTGCAGTAAGTCATCTGTGGTTATATGAAAATATGACTGTAAACAATTACGGGTTTGTGGATCTTTAAACATATATGAAGTCCTCAGCCTCATATATGTTCATTCTCCGGACCATTGTGAAGTGCTAGATGGATCCCCAGAAAATAGTAATCCCATATTTAGAGAGGACTTGAGCTTCATGGGAGAGTGAGAAGGAACTGCTTTAATGATCACCTCATCTCCCCTATGGTCTTTGAACAGCCGAAGGTTAATGGATGCCTCAGGTATGACTTGCTCTGAGTTCACAGAAACGATAGCTGGTAATGTCTGACAGCACCCGCAAGGTCAGGAAAAGGCTGTGAGGTTGCTTTGTAAAGTCAAGATAACCATATTTTTCTGGACAATAATATTGGTGCAAGCCATAAAAAATGTAAGAACTCAATGGCAGAGGTCCCCACCTCCGTGGCCTCCAGCAGTTTATCAGACAGCCCAAGCTCGGTATTGCCACCACCCTGGTGAACAGCACTTGGCAACGCCGAGCACCAGCTCCTAACAGCAGTACAGGGGACATAATTAGCTACGTGACACCCCTTCGCACCGTTGTCCCCGCAGTCCGCTTGACTCCGCAGAGGATCACTGCATTCCCGGTGCTACCGGACGTGTTCCTAGGGGGTGTGTCCTTCCTGCTCTGGGTCCGTATTGGCTCTACACAGTGCGTGGACAAGACCCACTGCATGGGTCACAATTCTATACATATTCTCTTGGCCCAGCTGCTCCCTCCCTCTGTGAGCCCACAGATCAAGCCCACCAGACTTAAGACGATCTAAGTGATGCTCAGAGCACAGACCTAGGGGCGGAGAGGCGTGGTTATTCAACACGGGGAGCATCAGCTAGTCAACATCGACAGTCCTTACTGCCAGTCACACCCTGCCGCCGCGCTGCTTCCCCCCCGCTCCCCCCATCGCCTCGGCGTCGCCAGGTCCCTCACCTGTGCAGACCGGTCGCCTTCCTCTCCGGGGATAGCCGCGTCTTGCGAGCACACCGAGCTCCGCTGCTCGCCCTGGCCGGCGGGCAGCCCGGCGGGGAAGCAGGGTAAGAGGGGCCTTAGGAACCGAAACTCGCTGTTGACGGTCCCGGTGGCGAAGCAGACGTCGTACAGGTAGCTGCGGGGCAGGGATCCCGCGTTCTCTGTGGCAGCCTTCGGAAACGTGGGCAGGAACTCCGCCTCACTCTGCCTGGCCCGCCGCACCTTCACTGCCACGGCGGCCACCGCGGTGGCCAGGAACAGCGCCGACACACAGGCCAGGGAGGCAATAAGGTACAGAGTCAGCGGCTCGTCTGGCTCAGACGCTGGTACCTCCTCGCTCACTCGCAGGTGGGTGTCGGAGAAGCCGTCCACGAGGGTGATGCCGAGGGTGGCGGTGGCGGAGCGCGGCGGCTTTCCCTGGTCCCGCACCAGGACAACCAGCCTCTGCCGGGACGCGTCCCTCTCAGACACGGCCCGCACCGTGCGCACCTCGCCGCTGTGCAGCCCAACGCGGAACAGCTCCGGCTCCGTCGCCTTGGCCAGCTCGTACGACAGCCACGCGTTCTGCCCCGCGTCCGCGTCCACAGCCACCACCTTGGCCACCAGGTAGCCCGCCCGAGCCCAGCGCGGCACCAGCTCACCCGTCGCTGCACTGCTCTCGGGAGGTGGGTGCAGCACGACGGGTGCGTTGTCATTCTCATCCCGCACTACTACGCGCAGCACCGTCTGGGCGCTGAGCGGCGGCGAGCCGCCGTCGGTAGCTCGTACCGCCACCTCGAAGGCGCGCACCTCCTCGTAGTCCATCGGGCGGAGGATATAAATATCCCCATTTTCTGAGTTGACCGACACGACGGGCTTCTCGTCTTCCCGCTGCACAAGCGCGTAGTTTATGCGGGCGTTGCTTCCCGCGTCGGCGTCCGTGGCGTTCACGCTGCCTATCCGGAGCATGGGGCTGTTGTTCTCAGTGACCGACATGGTGTAAACCTCCTGGGTGAACTCCGGGGAATTGTCGTTCACGTCCGATATCTGCACAAAGAGGTTTTTCCGGGAGCTGAGCCGCGTCGTGCCCCAGTCCGTGGCAGTGATGGTGATGTTGTATTCTGCTGTCCCTTCCCTGTCCAGGGCCGCGTTTGTTCTCAGTTCGTAGTAATTATCAAAAGTCGGGGTGAGACTGAAGGGCAACTCCCCATCGATCGAGCACTCTGTTCTGCCGTTGTCCCCAGAGTCCCGGTCCCGCACACTGAATAGGGCCACCACGGTGCGGGGCAGAGCGGCCTCAGGGATGGAGGCTGTGAGGGAGGTGAGCGCAATCTCCGGAGCGTTGTCATTCATGTCCAGGATCTCCACCTGCACTTTGCAATGCGCCGACAGCCCTCCGCCATCAGTGGCTTTCACCACCATCTTGTGGGTTTTCGCTTCCTCGAAATCCAGGTTGCCCGCCACCCGTATCTCCCCTGTGGCGGGGTTCAGCTCAAAGAGCTGCCTGGACCTCTCCGGTGTCTGGGTGAAGGCGTACCGCACTTTCCCGTAGGACCCTTCGTCGGGATCCACGGCCGTCACTTTAACCACCAGCTGCTCCGGAGGGCTGTTCTCGGCCACGCGCACCTCGTAGACCTCCCGAGCGAATACCGGGGTGTTGTCATTGGCATCCACCACCACGATCCGGACCTGGACCGTCCCCGACCTGGGTGGCGAGCCCCCGTCGGTGGCGGTGAGAAGTAAATTCAGCTCTCTTTGCTCTTCTCGGTCCAGCTGGCGCTCTAGGACGAGCTCCACGTATTTTACTCCATCTTTCCCTGTTTCGAGAGAGAGGGAGAAATGCGAATTTGATCCAAGGCTGTAGCTCTGCAAACCGTTACTGCCCACATCCTGGTCCTGAGCGCTTTCCAGGGGGAAACGGGACCCAGGAGATGCCGTTTCGGGAATCTCTAAAACCATCTCCTTCTCCGGGAACACGGGGGAGTTGTCGTTCACGTCACGAATCTCTACCTCCCCTCGGATCAGCTGCAGCGGATTTTCAAGGAATATCTTAAAGATCATCATGCAGGTGTCACTCTGCGGACAGATCTCCTCTCGGTCCAGCGACTCCTTTGCAGTTAGGACTCCGGTGTTTTGATTAAGGCGGAAAAGCTGCTCGTTCCCCTCGGACACAACGCGGGCGTTGCGAGCAGCGAGCTGGCTCGGAGAAACCCCCAGGTCCTTTGAAATATTGGCGACAAAGGAGTCTTTCTCCATTTCCTCCGGCAGAGAATAGCGGAGGGTTTCGGCCGCGCTCTGAGACACGCAAACGCACAGAAAAAACAAGATTACTTGCCTCTTGCTGTCTCTGTTCCGTATCCCGCACGCCATTACTCTCCAGAAAGGCCATCCACAGTCCTCCTTGATTCCCAGCATTTCTAAGCAGCGTCCGAGGCAGAGCGGTGTTTGTCAGGAATCCCGGGGTCGTGGGATTTGAAAGCTTCCGAGCACCCAAGCTCCGAGCAGCGCAGCTCTTGTCGGATAGCTCCTATGGCTTTTTTTGTCTCCCTGCGCCTGCAAACCCGGGGTGGGCAGCGGAACCTGCAGGTCCGTGGGCAACATCCCCACCCAGCGTCGTAAGGAGGAATAGTCCGTCCTCTGCCTTGCTCGGGGCAGAGCTGTTGGTTCGGAGCTGGCTGCTTGGTTCTGTAGCCTCCCTGCCAAAACGAAGCTAACGGGCGCAGTGTAAATGCTCTTCTCTCTTGGAAGCCGGCTTCCTCCCTGCATGCCCTAGGTATCTTCCCAGCTCACACCCACGAGCTCTTCATAAGCAGCTTTTGGATTGCCTGAACACTGCGAGGGATGGGGCAGCCACAGCTTCTCTGGGCAACATCCGCCAGTGTCTCACCACCTTCACAGGGAAGATTTGTTTCCTAATATCTAAATTTCCCCTCTAAAACCATTACACCTTGTCTTATCCTTACATGCCCTTATAAAAAGCTACTCTTCAGGTTTCTTGTAGGACCCTTTAGGCGCTGGAAGCTGCTCTAAGGTCTCCCCGAGGGTGACTTCTCCAGGCTGGACAACCCCAACTTTCTCCTCCTGTCTTCATATGATGGTGTACAGTCCTTTCTCCTCTACTGTTACCCCACAAGCTTAGAAATACTTTAGAGGTTCCTCTACTCAGACGTCAAACCTGAACTCCTCTCCCTGTGTAAGGATACACAGCCTACAGCTATTTAATACAAAAGGCAAGGAGACAGGAGAGCTCATAAACTCCCAGGTACCCAAAAGGTAATGAGCAGGAGCTAAAGGGGATAATAGCAACGACTCGGGATCTAATGACGCAATTAAAAGAACCATTCAGGTGTAAATCAAGAGAGGCTCAACCAGAAACCACAAGAGACGCAGCGGCGTGCCCCGGGAAAGGCCCACGCTATGTTCCGCTGGTGTTTTTTTTGTATATATGGAAAGTGTCCTGACCACCCTGTTCTTCATACCTTTAATTTCCCAGGTGTTTCCGCTTTATTTTTTGTTTGCTAAAAGGGCTGCAACTGTCCAGCAGTACTCACCAGGTGAAGTTCCAGAAATTCGCTGATGCCTTTGTTTTAAAATAAAAACTTCGTGACTGTATCAGTTGGAGAATGTAGTAGCCAAGATTTACAGAATTTTAACTACATTTTTAGCTATTAGGATTTTTCACGGGTGTAGCCATCTTTTATGATTTCTTCTTAGCCCCATTTGAATTGTAGGGGTAATGGAACTGAAAAGGTTAACTTACATCAAAGATCAGGTCAGCTATATCTTCCTTTCTTCCCTTCCAGGGACATGTCCATCTCTTGAGTGGCTATTTTCACCAGCAAAGAAGCTTGATGTAAAACCATAGGTCAAGTACAGCGGTAGATGTGTTGGAACGTGGCTTGTCTCCTCATTTGTGCCGTGCAAAAATAACAGTGATACTTGGAATCCATTTGTTTTTGCCTTTGCCAGTGCTCCTGCTCAGCTCTTGGTAACTCAAAGAGAGAGGTAGTTTTGCTTCTGCATAACCTAATATTTGGAACAGACACAAGCTGGGAAGAGCTTCCACAAACACTTCCCACCATCTCAGCAATAACCTGGCAATTGTTACCCCATTTCAGAAAGGGGATGGTGTCTTTCCACTGCAGATGTAGAAGGGTGTAAGAGGACATCAAAACATCAGAAGGTGCTGTTCTTCTACTGTCCTGGGTTCAGCAGTAGCAGTCATTTTTCTCCTTCTTAGTAGCTGGTGCAGTGCTGTGTTCTTGGCTTTCAGCCTGGGAACAGCTCTCATAACACCAATGGTTTTAGTTGTTGCTCAGTAATGTTTACTCCAACCAAAGACTTTCTCAGTTTCATGCTCTGCCGGGAGAGGGGAAGCCAGGAGGAAGCAGAGACTGGACACCTGACTCAAACTAGCCAAAGAGGTATTCCATACCACAGCATGTCATGCCCGGTATATAAACTGGGAGCAGTTACCCGGAAAGGTTAGATTGCTGCTCAGGTCGGGCTAGGAATCGGTCGGCGGGTGGTGAGTGATTGTATTCTCTTCCCTTGTTACTCCCTTTATTATTGGTGGTAGCAGTAGTGGTTTTGTGTTATATGTTAGTTACTAGACTGCTCTTATTTCAGCCCGTGGGAGTTACACTATTTCGATTCTCCTCCCCATCCCTCCGGGAGAGGGGGAGGAAGAAGACGAGGAGTCAGTGAGCGGCTGCGTGGTTCTGAGTTACCTCCTGGGCTTAAACCACGACAGACTGAAGCTCATCTTTTAGAGAAATGCCAAATAAAGAGGGTCATTTACCATGCCCCACTGGATTTTGGATGTATGCTGTTATTTTCTGTTGGGTCACAACAATAAAATGGACATGTTTAACTGGAAAAAAGTACGTATGTTGCCAGACAACAGCACATTGTGTTTTAGGGCACACTATAAGGAACTATAGCCACAATAAAATTCTGATTTGCATAAAGGTGTCAGAGAATTTACTTATCTCCTTGAGCACGTAGTACTGTTGTAGGTTTCCTCTTTTCTTGCTTTAGTG
This sequence comes from Pezoporus occidentalis, assembly GCF_034315485.1. Taxonomy (NCBI): domain Eukaryota; kingdom Metazoa; phylum Chordata; class Aves; order Psittaciformes; family Psittacidae; genus Pezoporus; species Pezoporus occidentalis. The sequence goes on from NW_026915268.1 coordinate 7,042,426, forward strand.
ATAATATCTTTATCCTAAGAAGGTGGTTTAAAATGGTGGAAAACTGGTTCTTTTCTTTACCCTGAGATTTACATCTTAACACTAGCAAAGAGCTACTGCAACATACTCTGCTCAGTTCTTGGTATGTCTATTTCAGAGTACAGTGTTTCTAAATGAAGATTCTGCTGCACTTCTGCAGCCTGAGCAATTTCAGTTTCTTCCTGTTGGTCTTCCAGCTGGGAATTCAGATCTGCCAAGAAAAATCTCAGAGACCCCATGGCAAATTTGGTTGCGCTTCTGGGTAAAAGCTTTTTCCCCATCCCTGGAATCCGTCCACCTCCAGCACACCCTGAGGGCAGCCGGGCTTGGGAGGAATCCTTGCCTGCAGATCGAAAGCACAGATGCTTCCCCGAGTCCCTGTGTTTTCCAAGACGAGTGCAAACAGGGACCAACATTCCCATCCTCTTGTTCCCAGACAGCTCCAGGACTGGTTTCTGTTCTCTCCTCCAGCACTCGGCGCTTGAATTCCCAGCTCTCCTATGAAAATGGCTGCCCCGAGTTCTCAGCTACATGCAAACGTGAGGAAAGCCGGGAACAATAGTTCCCACCCTGCTGGCTCTCCGTTATACTGTAAATGCCGCTGGTACAGCTCCTGTTTATGGTTCATTTTCCGAGAGCTAAGCCGGCCTCCTCTCTCTGTATTTATTCCAGTTAGTGCTTTCCCCATCATTCCGTTAAATATAAACAATACTTTCTCTCGGTGTTAAGTCGGTGCTTACCAATCAACGGGCTCTGCTTGAGTCATGCCAGACCGGCGGTGAAATGCTTCCGAATTCCCCAGGACTGGACCTGGGAGACTGTCTCCCTCCTTCTCCTTCCCCCTTGTGCTCTTCATGTTTCCAGCCGGTTCTCAATGCAGCAATTCCCAGCACATCCCCTGAAAAGGCTTTGAACTAAGGCGTATTCCAGTACAGCCGGGGCATTTCGGTTGGGCTCTCAGCTGATGTCAGCCAGGCAGCATCTAGCTGGACCCTCCCTGCGTGGGAGCCCCCGCCCAGCGCTGGCCAGCAGCGGCACTTGGCGTCCAGCGCAGGAACTGCACCAGCCCCAGCACAGCGCCTCCGCTGTTAGGCTCTTGGCTGTCCCAAGGGCAAATAATGAACCACGTCCCCCACCTGAAGTCTTTGGCAAATAAACGTACGTTCTTAGTAGCTATCAAGGCATTTGGTTTGGCTCAGGTATGTAGAAGGCATCCTATACAAACCTGTCAGCAAATGTGCTTAACAAAGATGCAAGCTATGGGCAATTGTAGTGGGTACTGCTCATGTGTTGTGCCCTATACTTTCCAGATGCCAGAGACCCGATTGAGGCTTTTTCAGGCACAGGCTGCTTGCAGGAGGCTCAGAGTTTTGAATATTTTCTGTTTCACAAGGAGATCTCCAGGTGTTGTATGTCATCTCCTAAAGTAACCTGAAGTTAATGATCAATTTAGTATTAATAGTGTAAGAACATCCACTACTCCTTGGATCAGCTGCAATGGATTTTCAAAGAATATCTTAAAGAAGTGTGCAAGTATCACTCTCCAGGGCAATCCAGATGTCCTTTTCGTCCAACAGCCCCTTCATTGTCAGGACTCTGTTGTTTTGATTGAGGCAGAAATGCTGCTGCTTCTCCTTAGACAAAATGGGGCCCACGTTTCCTCCTCAGTAGTAGTACTTTTCTATTAGCATCACCTTGTAAGGTTATCCGCTCTAAAATCTCTCCTGCATATCTTCCAACTTTGACAAATAAAGGGAAATTCCCTGCTTCAGAAGTCTGAGCTTATAGACCTTCTCAGAGACATTCTGCACTCTCCAATCTCCAAAAACAATGCTGGACAGAAGAAACCAGCCAGATGTCTACCCAAACCCTTTCCATCCTACATCTTTTGAAGGCAATGAGTTCTTGCTGTCTTCTGTCTAGACATGACATTCTCAGTACTTCTTGTTTAAAATTAAATCCTCTCATCTTCAACACTTTGCTGTCAAAAATGCCTTTTGAAACCAAGTAATTATTCTCATCTTCATAAACTGTAATGGGATCTAATTTTTCCACCCTCAACCTCACTCCTAGACCAAATACGCAGCAACTTTCTGCCTAAGTCCCTAAAACTGTGTGTTTTCTTGTGTTTGTGTTCTCAAATGGCCCACAAATAAGATTTCAATTTCTAGCTCTAAGATGATGCATTTTGTGTGGGAAAATGTCATCTACTGACCTTTTTATTTTCATGTTCTTGTGTCCAATTTCTCTGAGACTCCTTTCCCAGTTCCCTGAAGTGGCTGTTTCAGTTGAGTAGGAAGAGATAGATTCCATTGGAAAGTAACACCATGAACAGTCATGCAGCACAAGGTTGTTGGGCTATTCAAGTTCACTGTGTGAATTTTGCCTTTGTGTGCTTTCCATGAAGCAGCAGAGAATAAGATGATTTTCTCAGCGATATTTGGATAGCCTTGAAAAAGAGACTTCAGGGACAGAAGTGCCACACAGGCATTTCACGCATAAGGGCAAGAAATTTTCAGCTTGTGAAGAAATGTTTCTACAAATGGCTACCTGAAGATGATTAGAAGTGATTGAAAGAAAATGGTTGATATAATAATGAAGTGAGAAACAGCCAGACTGTATACTGTTCTTAACAACATATTTGTTCAATGGACAGACCAGGAAGGAAAGGATACAGGGAGAGCTTGGCTTTAGACAGGCTAATTTTGAAAGTCTAGCTGCTCATCTGACGAGAGAAACAGGGATCAAGCTGGGAAGCAGAATTGGAAGGGAAGGAGAGAAATGGTGAGCAGAAGGAGGGATAGCAATGTTTAGGGGAGGGAAAAGTGCTATGCAAGAGGGGCCAAGAGTGAACAAGCATTCTATTTGGTTGACAAGGCTGATCAGGAAGGATAAGGACAGAAATACACATAAGATCCGTCCTCGAAGCATCTTATGATGAACTGGTTTGGTGTAGCACCTGTAAGAAAAGAATCAAAATAGGCCTTGGTAAAGGGCAAGTGGAGTCCAATCTGTCAGAGTGAAAAGGGCAGTAGATGCTGTTTGAAGTCAAAGCATGGACCAAAAGGAGCCAAAATAGACACAAGGAATAAATTAACCACAGGCAGGAGAGGAAGTAAGAGAAAGAAAGGTGGAGATACAGTTCTTCAAGCACCTGCCTGTCCCTCCCCATTCTCAGTGTCTGGCTTATGACCTACATTTCCTGTTTTCCATATTTCTCCCTCAACATGTCTCTCTTTCAACTTGAGAGTAAGAAAGTTATCAGAAGGTAGCAGTAAACCAAGAGAGAACCCTATTATCTCAGTTTAACAGGATGAAGTGACCAGAGAAAGCAACCATCAGTGCCCTACTTCCTGTTTCCTGATGTCAGGTTTGGCCTGTCTTCAAACCAAGTTTGCAATCCTGTAACCCTTGGATGGCATGAACATACTGAGAAGGTGGAAACACCTGGCTCAGTGCTACCTAAAGGGAGATCAATGGAGAATTGATTCAAGCAAGATCACTGCCTGGAAGGAAAACAGCTTCCAAACAGATTTTCACAGGAATAAAAGCAATCAAGTGTGTTGTCATGTTTACTCATATCATAGGTGACCAGAGGAATAGGTCAAGATGAGCAGATCACCACCCCCACCCCCCCCTTCATGCTTAGTGCTTCTGAAGGCACAGTGACCAGTCCAGCAGTTAACTAAGTGGACAACACTATTCATAAACCAAATGCAGCTAAATGGTAAGGACTATATAACCCCAGCATGAGAAATCTGGCCTATGCTTCAAAGAAGGTGCAAAGACATCCTGGTATGGTAGCATACTTGGAAGCAAAGGCTTTTATGCCCTGTTTAACACCCTCTGCCCTCAGCTGCAGATCCCTTTCTCTCACATTTCAGGAGTGACTTCAGACCAGGAACCCTGTGGGGTCACAGAATGACCCTTGTGTCTCTGACACAACTAAACCATTCCCAGAAATACAGGGTGACCAGTGAAATTCCTGGGAGATCTTTTACACAATGCGGTGAAGTCCCGGCTCTCTATATCCTAACATACCCTTGTATCTTGACTTTTATTTTTTTTTACCTGATTTACCTTGCCAAAGCTGAGCTGTGGAAAGGTGTCATTCCGTCAGATGATGTTTCAACAAGCTTAGTGGTGCTGACAAGAGACACGTAGATACTCTGCAAGAAAGGAAACTTAAAAGGATAGAAACCATCCCTCCTGTGGGGAGAAATCCAGAAAGGATTTAATCATTGTTTAGCCAACAGGTGCATACTGGTATCAGTATCACATTTACTAACAGAGTGGACACACTTGCAGTGAAGAACTGAACAGCAGCTCAAAGATAGATGCACACAGTTTCTAGTGAATAATTATAAATAGGTATGAAAGCAATGTATTTATTAGGTACTGCTGAAGGTGCATGACAAGGAGTTTACTTTCCAAAGAGTTTATATCTGGACAGATACAGCACACCTCTGATGCCAAGATTCTTCTACTTCTGGGCTTGCAAAGGGGGGGGGGGGGGGGGGGGAAGGAAGCAAACCAAACAGGGAAAAACTATGAAGGAAAGGGGGAAATGAAAGAAGGAGAAATGAAAAAAGGGGGAGGAAAGAAGGGGAAGGAAAGAAGGATCAGTGATGGGGAGGGCTATTAAAAAACGGCCTGCAGTCAATGAGCACTATTACATATAAAAATATTATCTGCTCAAGCCCATCCAAGAAGGTGATGAGGCTTGGGCACCACTTGGGATAACTTCAACGCAGTCGTTTTGTCCTGCAGTAAGTCAGCCCCTGCCCGGGGTGGAAGGCGGGGCAGTGGGCCCGGAACCGCTGTGGCAATCCCTACTCCGCGCCAGCGGAGGGCAGCCGCCGCCGCAGAAACAGACCAACGGCGGCTCCGCCAGCCACAGGAGGGAGCGGCAGAAACCGGCTTGAAAACAGCCAGGCAGCTCCCTCGGCTCGGCTGGGCAAGGACCAGGGACAGGCAGGTCTCTTATCTATCTATCCATCCATCTATTTACCTACCCACCCATCCATCAGTTATCTGTCTATCTATCCATCCATCTGCATCAGCATCGTGGGGAGCTGGCCCCCGTTGCGCTTCTCGGTGCACAGGGGAAAGGAGCACACACTCAGACCCAGGGAAACAAGCTCAGACCTACAGAGTTTTAAACTCAAAGCAGGCTGCTGCAGGGAAGGGGGACAAGGTCATTAGTGAGGTGGTGAGATTGCGAGGGGGAATGCAGCGCTCTGGACTGAGCTAGGTTTGAGAGGGGATATAGGTCATGGAGCGGCCATGGAGATTGGTTTATCCCTTGGGGTTCCTAGCACTGGCTTTCTATCCTTGCCCCAGATCAAAAATGAAATTGCAGTAATATTGAGCAGTACACTGGTTCCCCCCAGCACTGGGAGCACAGGGCAAGTGAGGACAGCAGCCAGCTTAAAGCCAGGGAATCAGGGATTGCTGGGAGAGACGCCAGGGCTGAAGGATTTAACTTCCCTGTCAGGCCAGTGTATCTCTAATGCAGAATATATTCATACCATTTTAAATACGCTTAAAGAACTGTATCCAGATTCATTACTACATGCTTATCTTCCATTTTAAGCTTCACAGAAGACAAAGAAAGTGGGGTACAGACTCCTATTTAGAGAGACAGTTGTCAGGAATTCATATTTATAAATATATATATGATATACCTAATCACACAGTTCAATTTGAGGCTAAATTAACAGTTTTGTCCATGACTGATGTTTTAAAATACCTTAAAGAAAATACAACTTTTAAAGTTTAAGCCAAGATTTTAAAACAAGATTAGTGATGTGGAGGTGCTTGATAAAGAAGGTCCAGCCAAAGCACAGTAAGCAAATCTGATTTTCGATAATCAAGCATGTAATGCACTGCTGTAAGCAAAAGAGGTTTTGGCTCATTTTTCTCAACATGCAAAACATTTTCTGTGCCTGTGCTTCACAGTATTTAATTTCTGCTGAAGATGAATTTATTATTTTACTTGGCCTGTACAGTTTAGTCCTCAAGTCCTCTAAGATATTTGAAATAACCGAGCCATGTATTCTGTACTGTGTTAGAGGAAAATGAATTTGTATACGTCTGATTAAGCAGGCACGTAACATTTCCACTGTTGAAAAAAAAAATTACATAATAGAAAAAAATGTGTCTTAACTTCACCAATTGTTATGTGTGTAGTTAGGACTAGTTCTGAAGGCCCAAATGATTAAAGAATACTTAACTGGAAATTAAGGACAAAGTTTTTGAAGTGTAATCCTGGAAGCCCTGCTCTGCCTCCTCAGAGACAGAGAGCTCAGATACACTGCTGAGGAACATTAGCTCTCTACCTCTAGAGTTCTGTCAGATCACAGAGTTCTGCCTCTGCATGTGCAGATATGTCCTGACATTAGCAAGCACCTTAGTTTTTCCTTTGAGTGCCCAGATGGGATTCAGAAGTTTGTGATCCCATGTCTGTCTTCCCAAAGACATCTGGTTCACTTGACATCAGTGGATAGACTTTGTGCAGAACCTATGCAAACTGTGGTGCTGCCAGGCAGAGAATAGTGCTTTCTTTTGAAACTGTAAAATGGAGAAGAAGATTATACAATCTCCTTTTTCTTTAATACCAGCTTATGGTTAAGGTTTCAGAGTTAAACTCTGCCTAAAAAGGTTCAAACTCACCTCTGGATATTGAATGACAGGAACTTTGGCATGGGACTGGAGTGATTCTTAACCTTCTGTTCAAAATATACATTATATTCATTTGCAGGCAGTAGCAAACAACTAAATCAGTATCTCTTTACTTCATTATTTTTTTCTTTCATGCATCTCATTCTGTTTCTTGATACATCAATCAGGGCAGCAAAAGAAAAAAAATGTCCAAAAATAATTTCCCCACACCTGGTACAAGGTCATGGGTGACTCTCAGAGAGATTAAGAATTAATACAGGCTGCTTGTGTGAATAAAAAGCATGTAAGTTGAGCTTTCTCTTTCCAAACTCAAGTTTAAATGTGTATCCTTTTGAACATATGGAAAACCCCACTCTGTGGCCAATACACAACTGTTACTCTGAGGGTAAAACCAGGATATTTGATACAGCAACAGGAAGATATAAATTTTCATTACATTGTTGTTCAGTAGATGGAGTATAAGTTACTTTTAGATGAAAAGCTAAACCAAGAGACTCCTGGCTATCCAGTCTTTGTTTATTAACACTTTCTAATAAATGCATGTGTCAGAAAGACATCAGATACAGTATTTGACAAACCCTTTAAGCTGAACAGAATAAACCTGTGTAATGATTCTTGCTTTGTACATAACCTTCACACATGCCTCATCAGCAAAGCAACAGAAAAATCAAGATGAATTGAACTGTTGTACTGCACGGATAATAGAGTTCCAGCATCATGAGGATGCAGCAAAAATTTTCTTCAAGGAAGCCTTGCCTAAAGATGAACTGCAGGAGAAGAATAATTAAAGAAAAGCAAATACAATAATAGCCTAATAATTCTTTCATTTACATAGCATTCAGACAAAACAATTGATATTGCCTCTGAATCTGAGATTTTTAACTTGTTTGCTTTCCTCCTTACCTCACTGGTGGCTCGAATGCTCTCCAGTTTCAGAACAGTGAGTCACAGCTGGCTGAAAATACAGCTTCCACAAGTCCCAGTGTGTTGAAAGGGAGAAAACCAGTGAGGCCTAGTACCAACAATAAAAGGTGGATTAGAGCAGCAGCTATGTGGTAAGACTGGGAAACTAATTTACTGTCTTTAAAATCAACAACGATGACAAAATAAGAAAAAAAAATAAAAGAAATTTCAGTTGAGGGGAAAAGTTACAAATTCTAAGGAACACAAAATAATCATTAAGATCTACAAATCCTGGCTGCCTCTTCTAGACAACTGCTTTACACTGTCTTTAAGAACAGATAATTATTTTAGGAAACAGATAATAGATTCTCAATCACACTACAACTGTCTGCTGTTACACAGAGGCCATCCAACTGTTGTCAAGTTTGTCAATAGTCTGAAAACTAGCTGTAATGTTACCACAACGCACATACCGCGCATAGCATGTGAGAGCAGTTAGCATAATACTGGACATAAATTTTAGAGATACATGAGCTATCACAACCCCATTACAAGGTCAATACCAGTAAGTGCAGTCTGCTCAAAGAATCCCCTGAATGGAAGATGCATCACATAATGCATCTTGCATTTGTTGTAGCAAATTTCTAGAGCTTTAAGGAGAACTCTGTACTAAGATGGTGATTAAGAGGTATAATGAAATGTTGTCCACCAAAGAGAAGACACTCATAAATGCCAGGCAGATAACAAGCAATGGGTCCTTAAGACAAATAAGAAGGAAATGTAAGAGATAGTCAGATTGTCAGGACTGTGTTATCATATAAATCAATGAAAACCCTAAAGCTTCCCCTAAGAATAAAATGCTGGAGCTGAAAATAAATGGTGAAATCAGAAAACATTTTCCTCCAAACAGCCCCAAGCAAACAAACAAACAGAAACCCCAGGCTGGTATACCTACCAATTCACTTGAATATTCAAAAAGACTTGATACGAATGGTCAAATGAATTTCTTTAAAATGCCAAAGTACTGTTCTTACAAAAGCTCTTCGTGCATCGTTTGAAGTTTCACATCAAATTGGGGTGGAAGGGAAGGAAGAGAAGACCCTTCCTTCCAGACAGACATTTGCACTTGCCTCTGAAATAAAATGTGTGAATTATACATAGTTAAGAATAAGATCAAGCTTGGAAAGTGATTCTTTTGTCACTAAGTGAAACAGTGACAGACACTGAGCACCTTTCAGAGGACTGCAGGTACTGGTTTCCTAGCCCATGGAAGCAAAATCCTGAGACTATTCTGAGGATTTCCGAATAGACATTGTAAACATCTCGAAATGTATGTATATCTATAACCAGAGCAGAAAATGTATTCATAAGACTTTTCTTAAGTCCTTTTACACGGACGCTGGAAATACAATTTGTATTGAGGTAGTAATTTCCTAAATTCTTAAGACCCTTTAGCTTCTTAAAGGTCCCTGGTGCTACTCAAGGTGAAACACAGCACAATGTAGCATGTGTGGATATATATATATACCATATAGGATGCCTGGGCTTGTCTTCAGTGCCAAAAAGACATGGGTCTTAAACAGAGCTCTGTAACATCTTCCAGTCCTCTGCATATGTTCCAGTTATTGTTGCACACAGTACTGGCTGCCAACCAGCCGGTAAGGGAATCAACTTGTTATTTCTAAAACACAATTACTGGACTTGGACACAAGGGGAAACATGTAGCAGAAGTCACAAGCAAGGGGAAAGCAGTTCTTCCAGCCATCCGGAAGAAGTGAACAAGTTAAACCCCCAATTCCTGCTCACCTTATTTCCTGCTAGAAAGTAGCAAAAAGTAGAAGAACCTAGATAGTCCTGTCACTGTGTGGCAACAGTTTAAACTCTCATCACAAGTCTAACGAGGAGAGTACAGCTTAAGGGGAAGCAGGTTATGTCAGAAAGATTTGGTATCTTTCTCTGACAAGATTACAAATATGAATGATAATTGAGACTGCAGCACTGATATGTAATCAGACTTTTGTAAGACTGGCTTTACACTTCTAATGTTCAGATAAAAAAGCAAAAACAAGAGCACCATGGAAAATTGGGATGGCACATATTGTATTTGTCAAATTGGTAGTCTCACTGCAATTAATCTGGCTGCATCAAATTGCAATTAGACTAGCAATGTCCTATAAAGACTTCCTTTTATGCTTTTTTATAGAGTCATCTTTTGCAATTATATACAGATGTGATGATAGTGTAAATATATTTTTGTTCCTGCAAAGTTTTCAGATTATATAAGTATTGATAAACAAGAAAGCCAATGATTAGATCACAGAGCTGTGGAATGCTTGCTATGGCACACCAAAGCATTTTTTAATACATCAATGTTATTCCTGCAGGACCAAAGAACCATACAAAGAGACCTGTCTGTAGGCAGTGCTTCAGAAAATGTTGGCTCTGGACAGACTGAAAATTTCTGTAGGCAATGTCTTGAACACCACTGGGAAAGCTAACACAGCACATTGATTATTACAGAAGAACACTAAGTAGAAATACAACATTTCTTTGATAGAAACATATTGTCTCCATGCGTGCACTTCAGAAATGGTAGTTCACAGAGGAACAGTGAGAGTGGGCTAGAAGAGCAAGATGCAGACTGAAAACTCCAGCCTTCAACTTAGCATTGTGAAATTATAGATGGCTTGATCAGACTCTGATGAACATATATCTATTACATGGCTCTTTAACATGTCCTTGTTATGATTCAGAAGTTTAAAGAAGAGAAAATAGGGAATCAAGTACAATTTAGAACAGCAAAAGAACATGGTCAGGGCAAACCTCTCATTTGATACCTTCAAGCCAATAGGCAGGGTCTTTCTGGAGAGAGTTTGTAATTCTGTAACAACTCAGCAGTCCTTTTGCAGGAAGCAGTGGATACAAATAAGCAATGCGCACCATGCACAGAGCACAGCAGATGATCACAAAATTCATCTTGCACCTGCAAAATGTATCCATCAGCATCTAACATGCTCTAGGTCAAATATCATGTCTTCCGTATTTAGTCTCTCCACATTTGATTCCTAATCTATTAGCTTTCATAACTGTTAACTTTCAAAATAATCTCATCTTTTACACTCAGATTCTCTAGGAATTACTTTTTAAAATAAAATGAAGCAAATTCAGCTTTTACTCTTTGTTGTGCCCCTCCTAAAGACAAAAAAACAACTAGAGATTTTCACAGGCATTACTGAAACAACAAAGATAAAACAAAGTTCCAGCTCCATACCTTTGAAACACACGTAAGTCCCTTTCCTTCTGTGTGCATCAGATGTTGCTTCCTGCGAGTCCATTTCCCACAGGATTCTTTCAAATGACAGATTGATCTCTGGGCTATCCTTCAGGGACTGCATATGTGTGTATTAAGTAAAATAGGTTGGCTTTTTTTGGTTTTTGGCATTTTGTAAATACCTCATTTCAATTCCAGCTGTCTTTTGAAGAGTAGACATCTTGCTGATCCCCTAGCTATATTTGGTTCTGCTTATATGTATATTTTGTGTATATATATATATATATTCCCTTTGAGATCTGTAGGGCCGCCTCTGCTCTGCCTGTTCCATATCACAAATATGAACTAAGGTGTTAATGAAGATACATCTGTAGGGTCAGGTGCTGGCCTTTGTAATGGCTGTAGGCAGCTACTCCCCTGTCTGCCATTGTGTATTCTGAAATTATGATCTTTCAGAACATAAAAACCAATGTGATGTGTTAAATATTATCTTCCCTGTTGCACCTATCCACCAGACAGTGCAAACAGTCTGACTTCTATCAGAAATGGTGCTTCTTGGCAACAGAGAACATGCTTCTTGCTTATATTATGAACATGGTTGATCTGAGCTCTGTCACAGAATCATAGAATCTCAGGCTGGTTTGGGTTGGAAGGGACCTGAAATCTTATCTAGTTCCAATCCCCCTACCATGGGCAGGGACACCTTCCACTAGAGCAGGTTGCTGCAAGCCCCGTCTAACCTGGCCTTGAACACTGCCAGGGATGGGGCAGCCACAGCTTCTCTGTATAACCTGTTCCAGTCAGACAGCAAACATGGGATTCTTAAAGTCTTCATTTATGCCATTGGTTTTTGGGGGTGAAATATGAGTTTAGTCTGCCTTAACTGGAAGAGGAAAGTCATGCCATTTGTCATTACACCACCCACCCCACTGGGCTGCTGTTTTCCTTAGACTTCTTTTTGCTGTCATTGTAATTCTGGGAGCTTTCTTGCTGTATCATCACACGCTGGTTCCTACTCCAGCTCAGTGTCAGCCTCACTTATGTAACCTCAGCATGGTCAAGTCAGGTTTCTATATTCCCTTTGAGCAGTTCATTCCCACTTTTACTGTGCAAATCCTGTTAGCACTTGGGCTCAGGACTTTGTTGCACATTCATTTTGGCTTCTGCAATGCCTGTTTGACTTGCCATGGTTTGGAATAGTGCTTTCTTGTGTTTTGAGGAGGCTGTCCTTGCAAACCCATAGTCTGTCCTGAGTCCTTTGCCCTTCACTGCAGTATTAAGTTGGGCAGAATTTTCTAGGGAATGTGATCAGGATGTGGGTAAAACTGGCTGGGATGTGGAGTGGTAACAAAACAGATTAATGTTTGCTCCTTTGAAATGCTATATAATCACAAATACATAAATCTTACTAAAAGGAAACAGAAGAAAGGTTTTAATGTTACCCATGCAAGCTGAAATATTTCACTACCTGGGCCTCCTCAAGGGTGATGTTTACAACTCTAACTCCTACAAACTAGCCAGAAAGGATTATTCTACTTTTATAATATTATGGTCTGTATTCCTATTTATTCCTGATCTATATATTTTGATTATAAGAAGCACTTCTGAAATACCCTGAAAAGCACCATCCAGGCTGTTACCTCGGGTTTAGCTGGTGTAATCTAAGGTAAAAGGTAATGTACCCTGCAAGTGAACGGTATATTTTGTCAAACTTTTACATCATTACTTGCTGCTTTGTTCATATATTTCATTACACCATCCACCATAAATTAAAAAGACAAGAAGTTCAACTACACCCCTGTAACTCTGTACTCTTTTTTGTACCATGAACTTCTAGTAAGCTTCCTATTTTCTAAACAGTAGACATGAAACTTTTGTAATATTTTTAATTAACTACAGTTCCTAGATCCATCTAGAAATCTGACAGGTTTGTATTCTCTCTGTTTCTATAATATCCGTTTTATGATAAAAGGATGGCTGCATGACACAGGATAGCTCAAGTGCAGCATGTTCATAAACTAAGCCAATCCAAGGAAATATTAACAACTGATAAAACGGCTGAAGGAAATTAAATGTGATGAAAGGGAGTTAAAAATATATAGCTTAGGGAGAAATAGATGACAAGGTGAGACATAAGTCTACAAAAATCAAGTGTGTCAACAATGAAGCAAGAAACAGCAGAAGGACAAAGACAAAGTTAAGCATGTGCTCAACATGACTGAGGGGAAGATGTAAATTGAATGCTAAGGAACTGTTGGGGTTTATTTACATATAGATCCCTGCAAGTCCAAACATAATCTCCATATAAAAGCACATTCTAAAATTGATTATAGCAGATTTTTTTTGTGTGAATATTCTAGAATAAAATTGAGAAATAGAGATCATGAAAGAGAACTATCAATCTTCTTGACCTACTTGATCATTTGCCTTCTAATACCTTCTCTCCAACTGCAAATTGTATCAAAAAAATATCAAGTTTACAGGGAAGTACCTTAAAATTTAAGAGGATGTGTTGCAGTTACTGAACCAGATGAGCATTCCTAATACGAAAATTCCAGGTTTAACTTCAGCATTTAATTTATCCAGATGTACAAAGATAAGGAAAGGTATGAATAAAAATTATGAAGTTTGATCTCCATTTTACAGTTTCATCTTGTATTATACGTATCACATGTTAAATGGTCATCATAATGAAAGGAAGTTTGTTCTACTGCCTTATTTTTATCATCAGCAAGTATATAATGTTTTTGAACAAGTCTGGTTTTGAGCAGACTGCAATGTTTTTGACCAAGCGGCCTGGCTGCTCAGCAGTAACTATAACATCAGCAGAACTGACAACAGTAAAATGAGAAACAAGAACACCCATGGGAATTGCTAAAAAACATGCAGTTATTAAGGCAAGCCACTTTTGCCAGGAACAGATGCTCTTGCTTTAGAAAACAAAACACACTGAAGGAAACTGGTATTTTGCCAGATCTGGTACTTAAAAAGAAAGAATGGGGAAAAAAAAAGAAAAAAAAAAAAAACAAAGAAAAGAAAAGAAAAAAATTAGAGCATTGGAAGATTAAGCAACTGTGCAAAATGAGAAAGCCTCCTTTGCAGAAGCCTGAGGCAAATGCCAAAAGAACTGGGGCAATATTAGCATATGTATTCAGTATGCTTCTGGAAGCAAAGAGGTGTTTAGAAAGATTCCATTGTAACACCTGTCTTTTATACTAAGGAAAATGCAAGAATAAAAAAGCATGCAGGAAGGGTAACAGAGGACACTGCTAAGCCAAGATGGAGCAGGCCAGCTGGACTGTTATGATTTAATTAAGGAGAGTTTGACTCTGTGGGATTCACACATGGGGGATTATTCCCATCAAATCTGACAGAATTTTTCACAGTGGTAACAAATATCACAGAGGAAAACTGTGGACATAAAAATGATTTGACACTATGCTGCATCTTGTTAAATTAGGAAGTTAACGATTAGGGTACATACAGCATGAAAAGCTTGCAAAAGGAAAAAGCTGGCTTTGAAGTTAAAGATATGAAATAAAAAGATAAAGTGTAAATCAAATTTTAGTTTACTCAGCTTCATCAAATTCAATGTATCAGCCTACTCCTAATATCTTTTGGTCAACTAGCCCTAGGGGCATAACTCACTTCTTTCAGCAAAATGTGAATTCCCATCTTGTACTGAAAATGCATGAATTGTACATTACCTCAATGTGACCAATTCTTTCTTTGATTATGAACTTGTATTTTGTTCTGAGGAGCTCACTGTCAAGCTGCTTTAATAGGAACCAGTTTTCTTATCATTCCTAGAGCCACAGAACAGTTGACATTAGAATGTACCTTCTGGACATCTAGTTCAACACACTGCTCAAAGCTGGGTAAGCTAAAGCAGTTGGGTTTTGAATACCTGCAGGAATTAAGACATCACAATCTCTCTGGGTAATCTGTTCCAGTAGTCAGCTACTGTTATAGCGTGAAAGTTTTTTCTTATACTTGGAACTGAATTTCATGTATTTCTGGTCCTGCCTATTGCCCTGTCAATATCTGTCTCTGTCTGCTTTACTCCCTCCAATCAGGTATTTGACTGATAAAATCCCCTCTGATCCTTCTCTAGGGTAAGCTCTACCAACATTCTGAGCATCTCCTCATAACTGGTCTCCAGCTGAAACTTCTAGCTCTGCTCACAATGTTGTCTGTGGTCAAGTGTAGTAACTGTCCCAGCTAGGAGGAAAGGACGTACAGTGGTGCATAACTACACTGAGAACACGCCAGTAATACTCAAGTAGACGCTATTTCTTCAGTAAACCCCCAGCCAGTAGAAAGCCTTTTTACTTCTTTATCTTTACAGTGCTGCTGTGCAGCACAGAGGCTAAATTAGTCAGTAGCTTCCATTTATGTTTTCGAATGGTCAACATGCCAGGTTTTAATAAGAGAGAGCACACCCTATGTTCAGCTGAATGCAGGGACTTAATTATAAACCAAAAATACCTGTGAGTTTTTCATACAACCCTCTCATGGATTCTATCATCTGAGGCTGTTGTACTACCCAGAAACTAGTTCTAGAGGAACTCCAGGTCATTACCTGTGGAAAAACTTCTTCAGTGAATGCTTCTCAGCTCTAAAACTCATCTCCATACTTGCCTTAAGAGAAACAAAGTTTCATGACATTGGTCCCAAAACTGTACGTCAGTCAACACTGAAGTTATTTGTGCAAGAACAGAATGTTTCTAGATAAGTCTGTTAAGGTTGAAGGCAGTTGCTCTAGATAGTATCAACCAAATAACAAAGAATGTTAAAGAATTACTCATTTATTTTACCAACAGTAATGTTTATAGCAATGTAATCTGTTACAAAGATAATTCTAAAATTGCCTAATATTTGGAAGGAAATTAAATGCAGGCTTTGACAGTTATCTGTTCTGAAGATCAGAACTGGGGCCACACATATTGATTCTCTCTAATAACAGTGAGTTCAGATTGCAGAATGTCAGAGCTCAGTCTGGCAGCAAGAAAGCAACACATTCATCTCTGTCAGGCTAATATTGTGGTCATTTCATAGACAAAAAGGAAGATAGTGGATTCTTTACTAAGAAAATCTAATAAGAATATGTACTGTTAAGTAATGCTCGGGAAGTTCAGTCCTGCAGTTTCATAGACACTGTAATACATTTTAAAACTTCACATGCCAGTGTGGCATTTACTTATATACATTGTAGGGTACATGTGTGCAGCACATAGCCGCATCACAGAGCACTCTGCCATTATTCTTCCTCAGGAAAGAAGATGCATAAATCCTCTTTCTGGAGTGATCTGTGAACAGAGGAAGGAAGCCAGAGAAGGAATGTTTTCATGCCACAGCATCGTGGTGCACCTCTGTACCACAAATGCCTTTAGCTAATGATCAGTCCTTGAACATATATGTATATGGAAGTATAGCTATTGCTCAACAGACCTGAACAGGGGATTGTGTAGTACTGAGTAAAGGTCAAAAAGCAAATCCTGAAGCTGACTGATGCTGAAGATACCAAAGTGAATATGTTTTCCTTTATGGCTGTCATGGACCATATTACCCAACCCATGTGAGGAACCAGACACAGCTCTCTAGTTGCACTGGTTCACCCAACCCAAATCCTGAGCTCTGAAAGGAATTGGGATTTGGGAAGGAGATATATTAAATATCAGCTGAGAGTATAAAGCAATTAGATTTTTTTTTTCCCCACCCATCTTGTATCTGGATACTGTGGTACCTCTCAGTTCTGCTGGTATATCAGCATCTCTGAGCACTTTAAAAGCTGTTTAAATGCTTAAATCTATCCTACTCAGTATGACATTGTAGCATATGCTGTTCTCAACTTTCTGGAACATGGACTCAGCCCAGTTAGCACTGGAATAGTTTTGCCAAGCCTGGCCAGGGCTTCCATGTGGACCTGCCTCAGGCTTATCTTCAGGAACATCAAATGAGTCAGCACTACCCCGCAGTTAAACCATTTGTTCTTTACTCAGAAGTACGCAGCTTCTCAGAACCATACTCTTCCTGGGTCCTCCCCGTTACTTCTCATCTGCCTGTGACATACATCATAGAGTCAAAATGCAGGTGGAAAAAAAACCAAAACCAAACAAAACATTTATCTCTCTGACTACACTACCTCTCCTTGAACAGACCTTGTTTTTCCTCAAATCTTACCTACCTGACACCCCTCATACTGACCTCTACCACAGTCTGTGCCCAGAAAAGCTTTTCACTTCTCCAAAACATCTTTATGCCTCAATCGCATACCAAGAACATTTATAAAGCCACCTCTTATTTTCCTTTACTTGAAGAAGTCTGTGTGCCTTTGTGTACGTGACTGAAAAGCATTGACCTTTCTTACTGCTAGTCACTTATCATACACAGAGACTGAATTTGTGCTGACTGGTGTCCCAGAAAGCAGACAAGGACAACCTAAAGGTAGACTTCAGTGAGTTGAAATTAAGATTCAACTCTTTCACCTCTTAAACATAAATAAATGACAGTGAAGCAGCAAAAGGAAGGAAGATGTAGGCTTCTTTAAGTAAGAACAGAATGCCCTTGAGCAATAAAACGATGCAGAGTGAAGGAAGCATGAGCAGAACAGAATGATTCACACATGAGAGACATTGTGGACTGTGCAATAAAAGGTGCTTACTGTTCACAGAAGCATCCAGTTACATGGGCACCAAAGGGCTTGGCTTACCCCACTGGACTGTCACCCTTGATTACAGGGAACATAAGTGACAGTAAATGTACAGGGAAATCCCAGACTGCTTTGAAACAGAAAGATGGCACATAAAGGAGAGACTTGCATCATAAAAAGTGGTTGACCAATAAGTTTTCTGCCCTTTGCATAGAAGTAAAATTCCTAACACATCTTCTGCTGGCAATGATCCTGATAGGGCTCTTGATATTGACAAAACTCACTAACCACATTATATAGACAAAAAATGGGAAAACTAATACAGTCTCTTCAAGGGTTAAACTCCTTAAAATCTCTGGTTTACCAAGCCAGCTATGAAAATGTCAGAGAATTTAAGCTGTCACTGTGTATAAGCCATCTCAATTCCCATGTTTGCTACAGTGAGCATGGGTGGGTTTTTTTTTGAGAAGATAAACAAGTATCTATCATCTCTTACTGCTCTTCATCTGTTTTTTCATCTACTTTTCCTGCTTTCAATCTCCTATTACAAATCTCTCTGTCACAGCATTGAGGTTTCTGGCCTGTTTTCTCTGTTTCCCTTTCGTTAAAAAGGGAGCTGTTTCCCTAAGCAAGAGCTGGGGTCTAGGTCCCAAACACACTCTGGTGCTTTTGCGCATAAAGTTTAGCAATTCTGCAAGATGCCTTTTGGTACCGTTATCTTTTTACTTTCCAAATTAGTTTGTTCTTCAAATCTGGTCCATTCCTGGCTAAAGAACACCGCATTTCTTTTCACACTTACTTCCCTGCCTACAGTATGTCTCTGTTAACTGTCTGCTAATATTCCTCTGGTCCTCTGCCTCCAGAAAACCTTTGTGAATCTTTGTGCCTGGTCTCATCTTCTTTTTCTCCAGTATGCTTACTTTTCCTGATGCCATGTAGATCAAGTCACCTTTTAATGTTCTGTTATTCCAGCTCTAACCTCTTCCTTCTCCCCTCCTCAGCCTTGAATTTGACACTTCACTTTTCTGAGCTGAATTTGAAGTTGAACTTCAAAAAACAACCTGGTTACACCCTAGAAATGGTTTAGATTAAATCACCATAAAGTTCGTAAGTAATAGACTCTGAAAAAAAAAAAAAAAAAAAATCAGCGTTTAAGCTACAGTTTACTGTCGATCTGTGATGACATTTCATGTATATTCCTACAGGAATCTGTCATGCATCCAGCTCTACAGATCTGGTTTACTAGCACCTTATGTGCTACTGTAATGCACACAAAATTTTAGCTGATGCCAGATAGGGGAAAAAGGCACGCCTTTTGGTATTCAGAAGTACTTTGTCAATCTGGGAGGAAGAGTCTGAAATAAGACAGAATTTCATAATGACACATTCAGAAACGTACAGTCAGGCAGGTCAGAGCAAATACAAGTGAGTAAAATGGGGAATTAAATGAGTGAGCAGTACTGCAGGAAATACCTGGGGTTGTAGTGGTTCACAGACTATTGAGATGCCACTTTCAAAAGCCAGAAAAATCTCATTCTGGGGTATATTATCAGACACACTGTATGCAAGACAAGAGAGGTAATTATTCTGCTCTACTTGTTACTAGCGAGAGCTTGGTTCCTGCTTTGGGCACTGCAATTAAAGAAGCATGGGTATAGAGAATATCCAACAGAGTGCAAGAAAAAAAAGCTTTTTTTTTTCCAAAACCACTGTCTTTTTAGATAAGGTAATTGAGGGAAGGCAAGAGAGTCTTCCAGTTTATCAAAGGTTATCACAACAAGGACACTGATCAGTTGTTCTCTGCGTCCTCTGGAGGAAGGCAAGAAGTAATCTGCTTAATTTGCAGCAAAGAGGATTTAGGTTACACGCTAGAAAAACGCTTGCTACTATAAAGATAGTTAAGCTCTGGAACAGGCTATCTGGAGAGGCAGTAGGATCCTCTCAATAAGAAGTTTTAAGAATAGTTTTGGATAACGTGTCAGGGATAAGAGCTGCATGTATTTAATATTCCAAGTAAGGCAGATGATCATTTGGTTATCTCTTACATCTTTGTGGAAATTATACCACTGTACATACATATATTCTATACGTAATGATACTGGACCAGGCTGTGCATCTAACCTTGCACTGTAGAGCATCTTGGTTGCAGATCTAGCAAGAATTCTTGTGAGAGGCTTGCTAAGGTGTTTGGTATACTGAGTATATTCCAGCCATCTTCTATATGACTGGCTATTTACACACTGGAAAGGATCATTAGCAGCACTATTTGATGACAGCTTTTCATTGTGAACCAGAGAAGAATAATGAAATTACAGAGCAGATCCTACTAGAGCACTCTATGACTTTGTCAACAGGTTGCTACAGTATTTTTGACACTGGACTTCTCTAATTTCCTAAATTCTTGTGTGTCAAATAACACAAAGAGTACAATATACCTATATTTTGAAGTGCAATGCTTTCACCAATTAATTTTTATCTATAAAGCTCAGTTGTTTGTGTCTTGTTTACCTTGGCAATCCCCTTTTTCCCCATGTGACACTAAGCAAATTCTTAGCTACTGAGCTGCTTTGATATATGACAAGCTTTTCAAAAGGGAGGAAACCAGGAACCTGGTATTTTCTTTTGGTCACCTGCAAGTTGAATTCACATCCTTCCTGGATACGACAAGATGCAAAGTTAGTCTCTCAACATGTAACGTAGTTAGTGGGTTTTATTGCACTGAGCTTAGGAGCTGTAAACTCTGAAGAGGAATATGGAATTCTGTAGATTTTTAAGGACACGGCTTGCTGGAGTTTCGTGTTTCAAAAAAGTTATAAAAGTGTCTAATGGTTCAAGCCAAGTGCTTTGAGTAAATAAATTTAAATAAACAGAAAAATACTGTGCTTAAACTAAGCTGTGATAATAACTTTGTCATCTTTAGTTTTCATCATCTTTCACTTGCCCATTTGTGGGACTTTCATTGTGTCAGGCCAATAGCATGCAGACTTTCTAGAATTTAAAAAATATATTCCATGTTTTCTTTCCTATGGATTAACAACTGCTTCAGCAACTCCTTTCAAAATCCCAGTTCTCACTTTTGTGAGATTGCAGGGCCTTTAATTGTAACAAGCAACAGTGATGCACACAGCAAGGTGAGCTGTGCTTCCAACCAATGCAGAATCTCGCAGCCACAAGACAAAAGGTGGGAGATAATGGGTAGGACATAACGTCTGCCAAATATTATTACAACAGGATAGAGATGCCAGAAAAGATGTCTATGCAGATTTAATTAGCTTGCTATTTACTGTAGCACAGATCTGAAAAAAAAACAACAAAACCACAAAACGACCAAAACCAAAAAACCCCAAACCAAACCAAAAAACCCAAAACCAACTGAAACCAAGAACACCCCACAAAAACCAAAACACAAACAAAAAATCCTAAACCAAACAAGATTAAGACTTATGAAGCAAAGAAGTCTGAACAAAAGCTGCACAAGACATCCCGGAGCACCAGGCTGGTCCAAGCATAAGCCAGCTTCATTGCTGCAGGAATTAATGGCTGAGATGCTCAGAAGTTTGTATATTGAATTCCATTGTTTTAAGCTTGTAAAAATAAGTCTATCTTGTCAGCTGCTCACAAAGGCCTTGGACATATAATAGGAGCAAAGTAAATCAAAGTGCTTTTTCCTACTACTGTAACAAAAAAAAAAACCCAAACCACCCTGAAAGCAGAAAGACCACCAGCAAGTACAAGTTGTTTTTGAACAGTACCAGGAATCTCTGTGCTTTGATCTGGGTGTAGATAGGGAAGGATTCCTTTCAAGGACTAGCTAGTTAACCAACTGCCATTCCCTTCATTACATCAAAGAACAACCGCTTTGTTCCAATCCAAAAGTTTGCAGCATTCACCTGGTATTTGAAGTTATTCATTCAGAGAAAAAACAGCAGCAGCTCAGAAATAACAGTGAGGTAGGTTAGGATGCGTGCTCTTTTCTACAATAATAGGACCTAGTTCCATTGTATGTGCATGATAGGACCAGAAGTACACAACAAGGCGTGCACAGGCCGCAGTGGATCAACTTCAGGAGTCTCAAGAAAGGCAGACTGGGACGCTAGGCTTCAGGAGCTGGAACTGTTCAGAGAATCCAAAAGCATCCTGGTCACAGACACGGAGAGGGAAGGGGGCGGAAAATACTCTAACAGTACTTTACTCTTTCATTAGCTGTACCTTCATGTGATGTGTACCATAATTTGGATTTTAAACCAGTGAAGGCATACTGCAGCATGTTCCCAAGTTGTATAAGTCAGGGAGATGGTGGTGGAGCTGGAATATATGCAAAAGAAGTGTAACTTTTTTTCCTTGAGTCAGCAACACAGAGATGGTGTAAACCACCCATGTTTACTCCATGCCTTTAATCTGTCTGCAATCTATAGCAGAATACATCCCTAGAGTCTTTCCTAGTCCTTGAATTCTAGCAGCTGTCACTTTAAATTCATTTCTTCCGTTGTCTGGAAGCTATTTTAGTGCAAATGCAAGTACATATGCTCTGAGCAAGGCTCCTAAGAGCAGCCAATGTGACAGGTACGCTCCTACATATGTATATTATCTTCTTCCAACAGGCTAGGAACCAGTACCAAGTATTTTTCCTTTTAGTGTATTTTTTTGTTAATCCATGTCCTATTGCTGTGTCCTTTAACCCCACTGCTTCCCAAATCATTCCCTACCTCATAAAGCATTTGCCACAGCAGTTTAAATTTAAGGTGGTACTGGGCTCACAGCAGCCAAAAGATCATGGGGAAGGAGTAGCACAGGGACCTATGCTAGATGTTACAGGTCTCCCCACCAGAGTCTTTCATGTCTGTGTCTCTTTAGCTCCAGCCTGTTTGGTCAGCAATTGTTTTTGAGGTCACACTGCCTCATTTCTGGCTTTCTCATTGCTCCCTGAATGTATTGTAGTTTTCTGCCTCCTCTTATTGTGCAGATAATTATCCCTACAACCACTTCTCCAGCACTGTCTCTTTCTGTGCCTATTTGACGTATATTATGACCTCGAGGAGAGCCTGAACTTCATTCCATTAGTCATCCTCTCCTTCTAGCCAGTATAAATTGCATTGTTATCATACTTTGCTCCCCAGAATAACAACCTATTAACCTTTTCATCAACATAGAAACCTCCATTCCTCCTACACTCAAACAATACTCTGCTGGTATCAAAATTGTGTGTGAGGCTTAAGCAGAAGGGAGACTGGGAACACTAATTTAAGCAGAAAAATAATTGCATAACATTTACTCTGAACTTATAACTAATCAATGTCTACTTGACCTCAAAAACTGGATTGTTTGAAGAAGATGAAAATTAAGAATAACAAATGAATAATCTTGGTGGGCTTTCTCACTCTAAACCAAGATTCTAGTAGCCTCCCATGTGAAGAAGTCCCTACCCAAGGCAGGAGGGTTGGAAGTAGATGATCTTAAGGTCCTTTCCAACCCTAACTATTCTATGATTCTAAGAGACAGAAAAGGAACTTCTGGCCAGACATGGTTGCAGCAGCAGACAACTGTAAAACCCAAAGTGTGGGATTCCTCTGTCAAAATGGAGATGTTTATGGTGCAGACTGTCACCTTGGAGCTCATTGTCTGGGCTCCCTTTATGAAGAGACAGAAATAGGCCTTTCAAGGGTCACCTCTTCTCACTCAAAAATAGGACAAATGACTAGAAATTCAGAAGAGCTTATTTCCCTCCACTGAGTATGAAAGGAGACACAAAGATTAGATCAGATGCAGATATCTATGCTGCAGACTTGTCAGATTTGGTGAGGTGAATCTCACTAGGTTTTCTAAATCTTACCCACAGATTTCCCTGTTTGCCCATGTAACATGAAATATATAAATACTAGCTATAGTATTAAATATTATTTGATTCACTACTGAGAATAAAATTCCTTGGTTGACCCCTTACCATGTTGTAATTGAGTACAGCAGTACTAGTCAGGGAAACAGACTACTGTGATGGGAGCATTTAAAAGACAGATAAATAAGGGCAGTTTTAAACTCTAAAATCAACTCCACTTGTTTGACATTAACAATACACATATTACTGGTTGTTGGTACTTACGATAACAATCACCATGTATTCAAATAGCATAAGGCTCCCATTCTTGATGATCTCAGTCCAGAAGATGAAAGAGATCAGTTGTGAGAAAGGAGAAGCTGGAATCAAAGAGGGAAAACCTTTCTTTACAATCCTAAATTCAATACTTTCCTCCTTTTATAAGTGTTTCAGTTTCCAGACAGTTCTAAGCCATTTACCTGTGCACTGCAGCATGCTGGGAGGGGGGAAGATGTACTTTCCCAGGCTGCTATATATGTCTTGGCCTGTTGTTTGTTTTTTATTTTGTGCTGGATTTTGTGTGTGATTTCTCTTCTTTAATCTCTTGATAAGCTGCTGCTGTTTCTGCTTCCCCACCACCTTACAGCCAAAGCAGTCTTTTCTCAGCTTCCCAGGGTGTGTCTTTTTAATCACCAGGGGCTGATCACAACTGATCAACTCATTGCTGACACAGTTCTGGGGACTCTGTTTCAATATGTGCCCATATTCTCAAGGCCTTCACTGCTATTTTATGTTTAAATTGTGTATATAGCTAAAGACACTAGTTAAAGCTCAAGTTCACACACGAGTTCTTGTAACAAGCTGCTACCAAACCCAACAAGCAGGGATTGGAGTTTGGTACAGTTAGTGTAAAGCCTAAAACCTGTTTCTAGCAATGGCAATACTACTTTTATTAGGTGCACCAGGTACAAAAATGCTTATACCCTGATAATTATACAAGTGCTCATGTCTGAATTACAAACAAGCTGATACTAATTATATCCTGCTTATGGAGCTCCTACTTCCAAGGGTACAACAGGCCTAAGATTTAGCTACAGCCACCTGCCAGGCCCAGAAGTTTTGAAAGCTTAATACTCTCTAGAAAGAAGGTCTCAAACGTCTTGTCCAAAAATACAAGTACTCATTACACTAATGAAGAATCAGTTGCCTTATTTACAGCTTAGATGATTTCATCCTTCAAGCGGCTCTGTTTGAATGAGTGGGTTACTCTGTTTTGCAGTGAGAGTTCTATGTTTGCTTTTTTAACAGGCATAAAAACATAAACAGGGATTTAAAAAAACGTTACAGAAAAGAAGAAACAGACTGATTTGGAAAGTCTGAGAACAGCTAACTGTTAATACAACATTTTTTAGTATAGTTTCACACCTATGATTTAAATTTATTTAGAACAATTTGTAACACTGGGGACTAAGTAAGCCAGCATAACATTTCATATATTCACAAATAAGGGATTTCCTTTTAGAAATGAATATTCAGAAATAGCTAAGATTTCTTACCTCATGCTGGTCAGAAAAAAAGAGTTTGAAAGGTACTGTGCAGACTTGAGACCCATATCCAGCTATGCAAGGTCCCATCTTAGAAAGGCCCTCTTAAAATTTTTCATAGTGAGAGAAAACAAGTGATTTCTTGAATGAAATAACGTCTGTCTAATAAGGACCATAACCAGCCCCAAATACTACTTGAAACTTTTTCCTGCAGTACAGAGCTAACGCTCTCTTGGTAACAATTTCCTGATTTTATTGCAACACTGAATTATCTACTTCATCTTGTGATGTCACATAATTTCTCAGAACTTTTTTAGTGTGGACTTTTGAAATGTATTTTCCTAAATTCAGAACTTATCATCACCACTGTGAAATGGAGTAGCATTTTTTAAAACACCAAAAGTTATCTTGATGGCTTGGATAAAGCCTTGTCCTTTCTCCCTCTTCCATGTCTGGTATCGTCAGTGAATTTGTTGGAGCATTAGTGATAAGCACAACCTTATTTGTAACCAGGGAATCTCTGCCAGAATTTTAGCAGCTTCTTGAGAAATTGCGTCATTTATTACATGTCCCTGCCCATGGCAGGGGGGTTGGAACTAGGTGATCTTAAGATCCTTTCCAACCCTAACTACTCTATGATTTTATGACTTTAGCCACTTAAGTAATTGGTTACTTGATCTGATGTAACTCTATACACACACCCTCCCTCCTGAAAAAGGTAAAGAAAAAGGACTTTGATCCTTTAGAAAAGAAGAATGAGTATGTCCAAGTGATAATTCAGTTCCAAAAGCACTCGGAAGAGCTATCATCCAGGAATGTTGTTCTTTGTTAAGTGTGGAGGAAGGCCAGTAAAGTGATTTGGAATAAACTCATGACATCGAATAAATGAAGAAATGGCTTTGAATAACTATTCCACTTTAAGATATCTACATTTAGAAAGGAGAAATCCACACTTCACAAAGTAGTACTTGTACAGTTATTCTGAACTATAGAAACCACCAGGCTGTTTTTAACTTCTTACCTAAGATCCAGGCTCTTTTTGAGGCAGAATGCTACCAGGTTTTGACATCACAAACGATTTGAGATTACACAGAAACAAAATTCTTTCCTCTTCTTTGAAAAAAAAAACAACAAACCCACTACCTATGAAAACCACGGACAGTCTGGGGTTTTATCATTTTTAAAACCAAAGCTCACGCCACTCTTTCACCTCAAACCCCTTTACACCATTTAGGAGAGAGAACAAGCAAATCAGTATCTTTCACAAGCTGAATGAAACTGGACGTTTTTTAGCCTAACTGAAACGCTCTGATTGGTATCAATTAAAAGCACATGTGGCTCAGCTGTTTATCCTACTGCCTTTGCAGTTATCCTCCCAGCCCACGTGTTTTTTAATCTGATGTGTTTTCTCTGCAATATTGTTACCAGACTTAAAGAGAATGAGCAAAATTTAAAAAATCATTTTTCTTTAAACCTAAGATTCTTTAAGTTTAGGTGAAAGTACTGTCTTCTTTTAAATTCTGTTTCCTCCCCTGCCCCCGACAAAATAGAAACTTCAAATGCGAAAAAGCTTCCTGTGTTGCAGTCAAAAGCTGCTGCTTGCCAAAAAGCAAGAACAAAGGCAGAGATACACCTCCAGCTCACTCCTTGCCTCACAGCATCAAGTGTCTGCTTAGGACTGAGCTCCCATAGTCTGAAAGTGGCTGGTGCTCTAGAGATCTATTCAGCCTGAACCCTTTCTGAAATCATGTCATTCTCTGACACTGCCAGTCCGGAATGATAACTGGGGAGTTGAATATCACAGGATAACTTGTATTTCCTTCCTTCTCTCTCTTCCACTGATTTGATAACAGAAATGATTATAAGCACTTGTGTCTTATATGAGAAGCAAACAAATTAACGTAACTCATTCATTTACTGAAGAAAAGGGGGGGGGGGGGAAGGAGGAGGAGAAGAAGGAAGGTATTTAACCATCTTCATAATAGCAAACCCTCCCATCTCAGCACTTAACAATAAATTAGGCGTTTAACCTTGCAGCATGGCCAATAAGGAAGCAGGCTTATATGCACACAGATTTATTCAAAGGATCCACAGCTGACAGCACTCAACTCTGACAGACGAAGTCATCACTGGGCAAAAGTGAATATTAAAAAAGGCAGAAAGAAGAGAAACTGAAAGAGCATCTCCTCCAGTGCAACAAGGAAACCCCGAAATCTTTTCCAGCTGGAACAATGCGGTTTCTTCAGACCCCACTCAGTGTCTCCATTGTCATTGCTAATAGTGTGGATTGGAGGAAGCTTTGATGATGTGTAGATATTGCAGCGCTAATTGCCCATTAGACTTCGTGCTGCCCATCACTGAGTAATGTTTATTAGTTGTTTAAATGCCTCCTATTGTTATCTACTGAACGATGTGGCCCCTAGCGCTTAGATGAAAGGTACAGGTGGAAAAGGAAAGCAAATTAACCCATCAGTGTCCCATTACAAATCTAACCTGCCAGATCTAGCAGTTATTTACAGTACACTAATGCAAGAGGACATCGGGTGCAGAAGTGAAAGCACTGTCCCAGAGTCTGGTGGTGACTGCAGGGATATAAAGGATTTAAGTAAAGGATTTATATGATGTGCTTTAGGGTTGCACATAGGGAGTTCCCATTACAGAGTTGAAGGCACTGTGAGCACATATTTGCCCTCTTTGCCTATTTTGGAGGACAGCAACGTTGGAAGATCAACCTCCCACTAGTAGAACTACAAATAGCTATTTTTGTACTTCAAGACAGTCTTTCTCATTAGAGGATGTCTTACCTGTTTACTTATCTATCAATTTTTAAGTGTTAGAAGTAGACCTCCACAAGCTTGAAAAATCATTCTTCCAGGATTCAAAAATCTAACAAACTTCAAGTTCATAACCAAACTATTGCTGTCCTACACAAAGATGTTCATCTTAAGATGTGGAACTTTCAAACACTGATCAGTACATGGTTTCTTCTCTTTTTTTTTTTTTTTTGTAACCAAATTATTCTTTTACATTTTCGTTAAAAGTATATTTTTCTCTGTCCTCAGGGTTTTGACATAGAATAACCTCCTCTCCTAGTCTGAAACACAGTAAGCTGTGCATTAAAAAATGCTCAGGTGCTCATTATATAACAGATTTTTTATAAGATAACGTATTATCTTTTTTAAAATTATATGAGTGAGAAGGGTATTAAATGAAGCATTAAAAGATCTACTTTTAAAGTCACAGAATGAAAAGCCCAGGTTAGTAAAATACCTAAGATTTCTAACCTCAATCAAAACAGACAGTCCAGCTGAGCAATTCTTTTGCTCCCATTGGCATTTGATTTCCAGAACATCTGGTTAGGACAAAAAGAAACCACCTCAAAACCATTAAATGTGTATAAAACTGTGTTTCATTGTTCAGGATGGGTTCTGCCATACAAGAAACCCTGGTTGTGTATGCTCAGTGGGACTAGCAGATATTTTCCAACAGTGCTGGATTCTTAAGTAGGCAACCTAAAATTGCTAGTTCTGGACCATGTCTCTAAAAGCAGCATGCCCTCATGCACTCATTTCTTTGTAGGATCTGGTGTGGTTATCGCCTGCAGCAGAAACATACAAAGAACAGACGCTTAGTTATTAACATTGCTCGGGTGGAAAAGAAATAGTGCCTGTTAATGCCTTGAACCTGTATGTGCCTTTTCTTAGCCATATTCATAGTGAATCACAGTGATCTTATACTGGGGGGGGGGGGGGTGAGGATGGGAGGGGAGAGAGAGGAAAGCAGTAATATGATCACAGTGACCTTGCTGGATGTATTTGAGAAAGAAGCTCATTTATGTTACTGTAGCAGAAAATGTCTTGTACTGACTGAGGAAACCAGTGTTTCTAATGCTGCACTGCTTTCAAAACATGCCAGAGAAGGCAAATTTGCCCCCAGCTTTTATTGTGGCATGTTACATTTCATTACTGTGAAAAGCTAGAGGCTGATAAAAGACATGGTGCCATTTGTTCACTGCAGGATCAAATTCCTATTTTATTTCTGTGATTTCATGCTTGTCCTTGTCATGCAGAAGACAATCTTGACAGCATGTCTACATTTTGGAGGGGTTGTCCTAAGTCACCAGTCAGCCAGAGAAATGTGAACTGACACATCTCCAAGAGCTGAAAATGGTGAAACAATTCTGGTAGAGGCTGTAGCAGTGAGTGTTCCACCACAAAACTCACTTGCTGCGGTGCTTTTGCTTTGTAATTTAATCAGCGCAGAGCTAACTTCACCATCAATATTGATCAGGCTGTAAAGGCTTTGCACTATAGCACTGTAATATCCCATTACTTCCAGGTTGCTTTGCATTAGCCTGTGTGCATACTAATGAATGCCAGCGCTGCCATGGCTTGGCAGGTTCACAGAGGGAGCCCAGAGTGCACAATAAGGGCATAAGCAAATATATTTTGTGGGATTTTTTTTTTTCTTAGGTACAAACAATTGGAGCAATCTAACTCACAGGTCAGCAATTCCTGCATCAGCCAAACAGCGCATTTGACAGCTATGCAGATGATACAGGCTATTTGTGAAAGCCTGTTTGACCCAGGGGGCCATTAGCAAGGTCTATAGGCAGAATAGCTCCTCCCTCTGACTGAAAGTAAGTGCCTTTAGTGCCCTGGGTTGAGCTCTTACACTTTGAATCTCCTGTATCATCTAATGTTGTGGAAGAACCGACCCACATAACACTCCCAGCGCTTTCTGGCTAATAAATGTCTCCTTGTTTGTGCTGCTGGACAGAATATGATCATATGTGACTAGCTCAGACCTCCTTGTGTGTTTGCAGGGAACCTGACGATAAAAATAAAACTGGTTTCACCTTTTTGTGCCATTTACTCTCTGAAAACAGAGGGAGATACTTGTGCCCACCAGTTCTCAGCGCAGTCACCCTTCAGTGTAAGATGCAGCTTAACCTCAGGTTTGCATTTATATTGCAACTGCGTTGAAGTAGATTAACAGAATATCCTTACATGTGGCTTTGAGAGATCAAGGTAGCTTTTGTGATGCTTGGTGGCAGCTTAAATTCAGTCCTACAAAGAACTTTTGTGAGTCTACAAATAAGTGATCTAACACAATTTATACACTCTTGGGGTTAGGCAGCTGGTCTTTACCCAGTAAACAGCCATCAGGAGCTCTGTGGATCACTTTCTCAAATGTGAGTACCTAAATGTTGTCCCTTTTAGGCAGACAAACAGAATTTCATGGTTTTAGGCTTGTACCTTATCTAACATGCACCCCAGGTAATTTCCACACCACAAGGGAGGGATTTGACAGCAAGTTCAGCAAAGTTAAGCCCCTTCATCCTGTCATGATGTGGCCTTGATGCCAGCTGAAGCTCCCCACAGCTGGGTTTCACAGTGTCCAGACAGGGCCTGAGCCTCCTGTGCCAGCCTGTGAGAATAAGGTCTTGGGTCCTCAATAACCCTAAGGCTGTTCATACCATAGGTGATGAAGGGGAAGGTTCTGACACCAGTCAATAATGACTTTGAGAGCATAGATAATGTGGGGGTAGGACTAATGATGTCTGAAAAGCCTTATGTCCAAGTACAGAACTGATTTGGTTTGTAACTGCTCAGCACATCATTTCACAGGCAGAGAAACTTCAGGTAGGATTCCTTAAACACTGACAGAAAAAAAAAGATCTTCAAGGCAGGGATTGCTTCTTGTTTTCTTAAAGGAGGGCTATGATGCACTAGGGGCTTAGTTAAGATTGTATCCACACACATTTTCAGTCTAGTTTCCCCCAGAATCACACACACTTTTCCCGCTGTGGCTGCATGAGTGGAATTTCAGTCCCAGAAAAGCTGAAGGGTTTATCTAATAGAAAAACTATTGCAGGATTAGAAGTCTAGGGTGGCTGTGTGATTGATGCATTTTAACAATTACTATGTCTTGTTGGGCTTCTTGTGTGGCGCCATTCCTGTAATTAACGGGGAAGGACTTTCTAATTCTCCTCAGTGCTGCTCAAGTGGTGCCGAAACACTTGAGGCACACAAAACGTCGCCAAAAGAGATGGAACAAGGCTGCCAGGGATTAGGAAGGAAGAATGTACATGGTTTATTCTACCCAGTTGTTGACACAAACATGTCTGGGTTAAAGTAAGTGAGGCCAATTGTATAAAAGAAAGGCAGTCATTGACTTTACATTTGAAGAATGCAATTATAGTTAGAGAACAAGTGATTTTACAGTGAAAACTCTAACTGAAGTGTTAGATGACATGAAGCAAGAAGAATCATGGACTCATTATGTACCTAATTATGTTACATATAGATTAGGGTGCGAACATAGTGAGGATTTCTAGAGGAAATGCTATTTATTGGAACTTTGAGACTGTTAAGTCCTAGAATGTGCAGGACTAACCTTTTGATCGGCCAACATGAATTATATATCCTATAGAAAAAGCACTGTTCTATAAAGGTAGTTTGCTCACATTTCTCCTGGGGAGAAAGTCAATTAACCATGTAACAGCTTTTTCCAAAAAAAGGAAGCAGTTCTTGAAATGCATCAAATGAGTGAAAAAGAAGAGAAAATGAAAGATGATCCTAAAAGATACCAATGCTGACTGCAATTAATTCCATAATGGATTTTCATATATAATATTTGGGAAATGCATTTGGGGTTCTATTTTCTTCCCCTTAAGTAAGAACATTGGAAAACTTCAATTGGATCCTCCCCTGTGATGTGCAATGACCCAAATACTGAGCCGAAAGAAACCTAATGTAAAGTAAGATATCTTTTTAATGTCAATATGTAATTAATATACAACATAACTCAGACTTAATTGTTATAAAAGCCCAATAGTTTTGTTCACTGATCTTGTATGCATAAAAACAGACTTCCAAAGACAATATACTCACAGAAAATACATGGATTCTGAGAGAAACAAATTGTTCAGGTGGTAAAAGGCCCCAGAACTGCAATTATCTTGTTAACAAATTCTGCAGTGTACTTTGTCTTGCTCCTTTCATTGTCAGCAAGAGAATAAAAGAGACTTTTGTGTCTTGGTTCTTATTGGTCTTGGCCACCTCTGATTCTCAGTTCTCATTGTCACATAGTATTTAAGCAGCACCCCCCAAAACTGAGGCAGAATGTGCAAAGTCTGCCCCCTTCCTACCCCACAAACACTTTGTGCCAAGGGCTTCTCCTCCTCCTGGACACCAAAATCAAGGATGTCAATGGTATAATTTGTACAGTAGTTTTGAAATAGTCAAATTTCACTTAAAATGTCTCAGCATTCCAGTTGGACTATAGGGTCCAAATACAGAAAAATTTCCTAAAAATCTGGTGAGCTGCCTGATTCAGTCTTCTGAAAATACAGTGAATCTGTGTAATGTGTATCCTACTGGTGCAATCCAGCCTCCTTTTAAACTATGCCAGTAAGAGCATCTTTTCTCCTCTGAGAGTTTTTCTGCTGTTCTATCAGATCTCTATATTGGAATGCTTCTCTTCACATATTCTGCTTTTGACTACCAAATTATGCAAGCATAAATACCTCCAGCAGTAAACATCTGCAGCAAAGACAGCACTGGCAAATGTAGGTTTGTGTTAAAACAGGCAAACTGGACATAGTGCAGCTCTTGGTTCATTTTGACAGAAGCAAACCTTTGAAAATCAGCTTCATATGACCATGGGTGAAAAATTAATCAGATTAGGTTGTATAGAGGAAAAGGGAAGCGCTCAGAAGAAAAAAAAATAAAAAATTAAACTAATATCTAAAAATAATCAAATATTAACGATTCCTGTAAGATTTTAATCTTTGTGCTGGATTTTTGCCAGAGGCATTGAGGAGAACTACCTTATGATGAGAACAAACCAAGAGTATCCTTCTATGTGTTGGAGTTACCCCCATAACTCCAGTGCATGAACATTTTGGAAATGGTTGGATTAGTCACCAAATAAAAAAATCAGTCTAAATGTACTTGCATAGAACACTTGCATGAAAGAACAGCTCCCTCCCCAAATCTTATGTTTTTTCATCTTGGCTAGCCTTTAGAACTGAATCAAGGATTCTCTTTCTCAAGTATCCTCTTTTTCATTGCCAGTAAACCAAGACTGGTAGCACAAGAAAACTCTAAATAGAGCACGAGGCCATTGGTGGTTCATGCTCTGACATACGAGTTCTTTTATTAGCGCTGTACCTTCTGTGGTGTTTTAAGACTTGCTGCAGGTTCTTAAAAATGAATGAGAATTGTCCTATTCTGAACTGTCAGCAGTTTGGAAACTTAAAACATTCAGGACGTGTCTCAAGAAATCCAGTTGTTCTCTTTGATGCTAGATTAAAGGGCCTGTTAGAAATCTTAGAGCTATGTAGCTTCTTACACAGTTCCAATTAATACGACACTTCAGCTTTATTCTGTGAATGTACAATAACGTAGAAAACTCCTTGGAATTCCCTCATCAGCTATATGCTATTTAAAAATACATGTATTGGTTTTATATCAACATCCTCAAGCACATTCAGCACTCCATTTATACCCTTAGATTTAGTAATTCACAGAGCTTAAGCTTCACAGATTCCTACCAATAAATCCTCAAATGCATGCATAGCTTGATTTAAGAAAGATATTTTACTTGTGTTTCATACACAAAAAACTGATAATCAACAGTGGCTTAAAAAATTAACACTACTCCACTTTTCCACAAGTGTACAAAAAAGAAATAATGAATTTACATTCAACGGTAAAGCTTAATGTCCACTCTAATAATAGTTGCATTGACATTCACATACACAAGCACAGAATAAATATTTCAGGATTCTTATAAGAGCATACAGCATACATACAGTACTTGAATTTTACATAATGAGTGTTAATAGGGTCAGAAATTCATAATCTCATAGAAAAGTTAAACTAAAATCAGAAAAGGTTGTGTAGGAGGTAACACGAAGGTACTGCACAAAGCTAGCAGGTTAGTAAATCCATTTGTGTGAGGAGTTTGCTTCTGCTTCTTCATATGAGGACAGTTTGTTTGCAAAGGTGTATTCAAAGTGCAGATCAATGCAATAAAAAATAAAAAAAAGAGAAAAGATATTCTTGTATTTATTAATACATGCAAGAGGCAGCCCCCAAGTCACCCGACAGAATAAAGCTGTTATTGGCAAGTGGCCGATATAGTACAGATGTTTCAGGCAATTTTTCTAAAGCACTTTAATAGCAGCAATTGTAATTTATAATGGCTCTAGACTGTCTTCTGTTTGGGTTAAAGGGCATCATATTTCTTCAACATTTACAGCTATATTTCTTTATAAATAAATATCTCAAATAACAAACAGCATAGTTAACATTTCTTTTTTCTCTCTTTTGCATAAGTGTCGTGGAAAAACTCTGACCTTTTCAGAGACATAATGTGCAAAATCATGTTAGAGTGGAAATAGGGACATAGAGCATCACAGTCAGTTACATTCCTGGGATGTCAGCCCAGCTCTTCTTACACTATGAGGGCTAGCCATGCCAGGGTAATGCAGGGCTTCAAGGGACAATTGTCCCAATGGCTTCCTTGGTAGAAGATAAAATTTATGGTATCTTAAAGAGCTGTAAATGTGAGGTTTTATTTGCAGGGGTGTGTATAATACGTCATATATAGGACTCAGTATTTCCACACAGTGACTTTTCAAGACTTGAAAAGTCTGGTCATCTCCTTTCAGACATTTCCTCCCCAGCCTGAACATCTTTGAACATTTGTGTTCATTAGGTGTTTCCTCTGTTGCATATTTACCAGCTCTTCTTGCATTTTATAATCTGATCTCATATAATCTATCTGACATCTGCACACAAATATTTCCAATCAGGTAGAGGGTGCACAACATTAAAACTTTTAAACCTGTCCTGTAAGTGTCATCAAGACAGGAGCACAGGAACCACAGTGCAGAGTCCAACCTCTCACTGGCTGTACTGTGAAGATTCTCCCTTTCGGCGTAGGAGAAAGGAAACTTGTGTCTGCTTTTTAGATTCTGAAAACAAGCCAGAGCGGAGAAAAAGAGTTAACACCAGACTTAATAAAGCTTTTAAGACAAAACCTGTTAAGCAATTTAGACAGACACTGTGAAATTCCTGCTGATTTTCTCAAGTCTGTACATACAGAAAATTTGTTAACAATAGGAAGAAGTTGGGAGTTGCTACATAGGAGAAATCTGCCATTATTACAAAAACTGGCTAAATGGTTTCTTTCAGTATAAACCCCTCACTGGTCACTGTTCTCAGTGGTGCTGTTGCCCTTTTCTTTTTTCTCCTGAGTCTTGTTCCCCTTCTTCTTTTTCTTCTTTTTCTTGGTCTCTTCCTTCTTGCCAAAGGTTATGAAGTCACTTTTGTCAATTTGGCTGTTTGGTGGCTCCTGCCGGATGGAGATGATTGCAGGAGATCCTGGGATAATGAATTTGTCTGGCAACTCACCAGGACCACTTTGTTTGGGATTGCCCGGTCCAAATTTAAAGGTCCAGCTGTTGCTGTTCACACCAGCTCCCACTGGGGGGGACACCTCTCCCGCCTCAGGTTCTGAAAAAGTCAAAACAAGCAAGAAAACCTTAAAGCATAATTAAATACCAGCACCCGGTGAGTACCAGCTTCCTATTTGAAAGCTATGGCTTTAGCCTGGTTTTAGCCAACTCGTGGTTGTCTGGCTACTCATCTGGGTCTTACTGACTGGTTCTTGTCCAGACTGCTCAATGCTAGTATGCACTGACTCACTCCTCATGCTGCTGGGCCCAACGCATTCTAGATCCTAAATTGTGCCTTGAAATACAGTTGTTTTCAATTTTTCTTTTGACTTTGAAGTGCATGCAATAAGGGATTCCTGAGATAAAGCCCCCTGTAGTGTTTTATAGCATGAGACATAAGCACATGTATTGCATGGCATAAGGGTATGTTTAGGGTGTCATATTTGTGGCAAGCTGTCAAGAATGGTTCAGAAGTAAATACAAGTGCAATGACTTCTGAAACTGGGAAAATCCCCCCATTATATTTCTTTTTTTCTTATTGTAATATCGCAACACCAGAGTGGTGACTAACTCTTGATTCTCTGAATTCATATGGTAAAACGGAAGACCACAATATCTGATATAGGCAAATCTAAAGTGAAGTCCGTTCCCATCTTTAGGCTTGCAGTATGAAGCAAGTTTTAATTTAATTTCCACAATTTTGACAAAACTGAGATAATCAGATTGAAATGTTTACGTATGTTGCTCTGACAAGGACAATTTCGTACCATAATGAGATGCAACACAAATTCTTCTATGAGAGAAAATCTTAGAACCTGGCTGTTTTCTTTCTTCTTAAACTTTGAAAAATCTGCAATTTACATAGATCCCAATTTTGAATACAAATTGCAAATCCATTTTAAAGTACCATTTTAAGTGTTCAAAGAATTGTGATGGGGGAAGCTCTATGTTTATGCATTGATGTTAAAGCCTTCAAATCTGATGAAAATGCTCTTACCTACATGCTAAAAAGTGCAGTATCACAAATGCAGGACCTGTCACACTTGCAACACTCCTAGCCACCCACCCACAAATTCTTGCAATACGACACAAACAATGCCAGTACTACTGATCTGATTAAATCTCAGCATCGTGTATTCTGCACCAGAGCTGTCCAGTTGAATAGGTAAAAATGTTTGGGGTAAAGAAGGAGGTGGGATCTGCATTACTACAAAGGAAAGGAAAGGTTAAAAAAACAGCTGAGAGGCACTCTATCCCTTGGAAGAGTAGGCAAGAGCACAGAAAGCAGGAGAAGTCCTTGGTCTCCAAAATTTTGCCAGACCAGAAGATGGTATCCAGTAAACCTCAGCTACTAACTGCTCTGTACCCCTTAGTAGTAATGAAGAATCCTGCATTTATTTTAGCAGCCATTTCATGAAATGAGCAGCATCTCCTGTACTTCTTATTCTTTTATGGGTTTTCATCTTGTATAATGTTGTTCATATATTTTATTTCATAAAATAGAAAATTGTACGACATGTTTGCAGACATAAGGCTCTCTTGGTTCAAAAGCTAAAGAACACATTCTGCTGCTTGACAACCTCTTTCTTGCCTGGCAGCAAAATAAACACTGCTGGAAAGCATGATTCCCTTTTAAGCTTTTCCATAGTTATGCACTATGTCCATGTAACAGAGCCAAAGAAATGTGTATACATGACACATCAGAACTGTCCTTGAGACCGTCTGTGCAATATGTTTAGCACACAGAATCTTTGTAAAGGAGGTGATATGACTTCTTTTACAATGTGATGTTTAATCATGTATTAGAAGAGCCTGTACACTTCTTTTTCCCCTAAGACTGTATTCAATGAGGAAGAAGATTTGACTTCAAGTTCTTTCCAGGAACTGCTGAAGTTGTTTTAGTGACCTTAATCTCCCTAGTCTTAAATACCTTTTTTGATATTATTAATGTGGAAATTCCTCTCTTTTATCATTTGTAGCTTTTCTGTAGATTTCCTACAGTCTTAACTATGAACTTCAGATTTTTACATGTTTACTGTTGGTAACAGCAAATTCCTAATAAGACCTTTCATGCTAAATGCATTAATATGAACCAGCTTTCATTTCTGCTTAAAAACTGTTTTGGTCAGGTACCTCCTATACGACTTCTGTTTCTTTGAGATGATAAATTACAAAGGTGAATATTGTGTGTCTTGGCCTTTTACCAAATTATCAATTGTCTTTCTCCAGCAATACAGAAATGTCATCTTTCATATTGTACATAATAATTTAAGTCCTATCTGACAAGTAAATCCTTTCTCTTTCACAATAAGCCCATGCAACGTTCATTCCAAACAATACTGTCTCAGATTCAGTGATTTCTTCCTATTCCTGGCAGGAAAAACACAGTTGAAGGTGACCTCAAACAATTTTTGAGCCATCCTTGCTCTGGCTGGGAAGAGTCCTGTAGCAGTGAATAGTCCAAAACCCGCTTGGAAGGGTAGAGTGTTACAACCCTCCATGGACCACAGTGCCACTGCGCAGAGCTGAAACAACATGGTGTGTAGATGTGCGATTTGATGTGAGCGTATCAGGCTGAAGACAGGACATGAGGCAATGATGGCAACTTTATATTACCCACTTTATCATACAAATACAGTAACATGCAAGAATAGAGGGTATCCTTATTTAACAGGGTGCACATCCATGTCTGCATTACTGAAATCTAATTCAGAACAGGATACTGATGCTTTAATCTGGTTCTGCCTAGACAAATCCATTCCCTAGATGAAGCCAGTAACATTTATTACAAAGCCATCTGACAGAACGTATCCAAACACAACAAACGCATCATAGCTACCTGGGAATGAGGACTCTATGTCAGTTTAAAGACTAAGGGGGTTTGCTTGCATTTCTGTGGGGTTTTCTCCCAGACCCCAAGTATGTTTGTTGTCCATAAAAACTAAACATTTTAATATTCCTTAATACTCACTAAGCTAAAGGAAACTAATTATCCTTACAGCTGTGTGGAGAGCTCACATGCAAAAAGGCAGACAGACCTTAATGAGTTAATCGCCATCATTTCCTATGAGTTGGGCTTTAACAAACCCCTCAGGAAATCTCTTTCTGTGTGATTTACCTGACATAGCATGTGTGTTTGTCTGTATTGGCAGCCTGGAAGGTCACCGTTCAGCTGTACCAACAATGTTGCATGTTTAGGCATTTCAGATCAAGGGTAAGTGTCACTTACCACCTAGTTTCCAAAGCTTCCTTAAACATCTCTTTTGTTTCACAGAAATCAGCAGCAGGAATTTAATAACAAAAACTTTCCTTTGAAATGCTGTTTTCCATTAATAGGATTAGTTGTACTTCTCTTACATATTTTTCTAGGTCTTATTAAATGCTTTAAAGCAGTTTATTAAACTTAAAGGGAAATCTAAAGCAAATCCACTAGCTATAATTATAGCACTTAATTTAAAACATTACAGTTCTCTTCCTATAGTTAGAGTTCCTATATAAAAGCACAGTCTGGCCATTACCTGGTGTAATTCGAAGGATTCCTTTGGAGACTACCCCTTCACTTTATTCTCAAAGAATGAGAAGGAACTTTATTCTCAGTTCATGCTCAATGACCAAATGATTCACTTTTAACATGAATGCATCCAGCAGAACCCAAAATCTAGGCTGCACCTGCAGCTCCTGATGCTTCTCCGCCTGCGTGTCTGCGTGCTAAAATGGGAGATGAACTCTTCACCCCTTCCATTTCGTCCTTCTCTCACCAAGATACAAGTGTCCCAGCAGACTTTAAATGGAATCTAGAGCAACAGAGGCTCTGCAGTTGAGTAGATCATGTACTTAGTTGGGAGGAAAGGACTTCCAGGTTGTCATTCAAAATACTTCTTTTTCTATTCTGTGACTGTTGTCTGAAATACACAGGCAGATTTACATGCAACAAACCTCCACATCCTAAAATTGCCTATCTGAAAGCTTGAAGCAGTAGGGTATGGTGCCTAGCTACTTTTTCCTCTTTCAGATGCATTTATGGGTCATACACTGTAGCCCTCTACCTCACAGGACTTGAAAAACACACAAATCTCAGTCAACAGGCATTTGTTTAACAAGTCCTAATTGCTCTGAAAGCACCTGATTTCCTACACATCGCAGATAGGAAGCATCATGTGGATGTCACAGGCTCCAAGATCCCAGAAAAGAGCAGGCTGCAGGTGAGCTGTGTCACCTCGCTAAGCACTGAGCTTCTTTGCATGCTCCAGGCAGTCCTGATCTCAGCACACAGGTTTTCAGAGGTACCTAATCCTCTCCATGCTCAGAGCCGGCAGCACAGGCATCTACTACAAGGAACAGGATCCCTAAAATTTAGCTTGTAGTAGCTGTGAACACCCGAATTTCTTTTTCTTATATGTCAGCCACACAGTAAGGTAGCTCTTTTCTAAATTCAGCCACCAAAGAAGTAGGCATCCACTCTGAACTGTCTAATTCAGTTCTTGTTACACTCTGTAAAGAGAGGCAGAAGGCAGTTCAACCCACTCAGCTTAAAAGCTTGGGTTTAGATACAGTGAGTTATCTCTCCCCTCTCTGCTGGAGCTAGATTACTTTTGCTTCTTTACCTACAGATAGAACTCAGATAGCCAATTTAAACTTTCGGGTGGCTAGGGCAAAAGCAGCTGAATTTCACTCTTGGCAAGCTAAGCAGCATCACGACTTGGGGGATGTTGCATTAATGACCATGAAAGAGAATGTAAAAAAAAAATGAATAACAAAGCAGTTTGAAACTAATCTCTCTAATAGTGACAGCCACAAAAATCACTGCAATTATTTGCAAGATGAAGCCACTTTCTCAGCCCTAACCCCTTCATGGGATTTTCATTTAGGCAGGCATTGGCATCTCCTGCTCAAAAATACCTGAAAAAGCTCTCAGCTGTATCGTTAAGGTCCCACCATTTCCACCCCTTAAAAAGCTACATCTGAATTGTGACAGCAGGGACACCATTACAGTTTAGGTCTTCAGTGATACCATGCTGTAAAACTCCAAAGCACAGGTCTGTCACTGAGATTTGCAGCACTGTCTTTTCAGATGCTGCATTTGCAAATTCACTCAGTTGAAGGGTTGGCTTTCATGAGCTTGTAAAAACCATCTAAAGCAATGCGCAACGCTGAGTGATGGCTACAAACAGTCTGAAATTGAGATGTCTTCTAAATCTGGGGTAAAATGCCTGCTCACAGAACATGGCATCAGTCAGTCCACAAATTAATATCCCATCAGGTTTGGGCTAAGTCTGCAGTTTCTACCTCACTGACATTTTTCTCTTCTGGGGAGACCATGTGTTTTTTTCTCTGTCCCTGGATAGCCCCACAGCTCCAATCTGGTGTTTACTAGGAACAGGTGGTGCTCACTTCACGTAACGCGAGCTGGCTGTATATTCTGAGTGTCATGTACATGGTCTCTACCTCCTATGCCTCCGCTACTTTCTTAAGGAACCTTTGTCAGAAGAAGGCTAACTCCTGTTAGAACAGATGTGTTCCTGCTCAAGGGGGAGAAGAGAAAAGCATTTCTGTGCAGGTCCGTCTCCCTGCAGAGGCATTTTTGACTGTGTGACATGCTCAGCCAAGACAGCAGCTTGCTTTTACTCTGTTCCACCCCTCCCCACTCATCACTTTGTCCCTGTCTTTAAAAATTTGGTGGCTCACAGACTCGGGAGATCACTTAGACAAAAGCTTGCAATCAAACCATCCACTGTTATTAAGTTTAAAGGAAATCTTTTTCAATTATTTTTCTAGCCACCAGAACATGCTGACTAAAGCCACTGTGAGATGTTAACTACCCCATCAGTAATCTGTGACCCTTCAGCCCACAGCTCAGAACAGCAAAACACATTAATTAAATGAATTTTATTTAAAACTGAGATCAGGCAATAAGCAGGAAGCAAATTGCAGAGAAAGCCAGCCATTAACCTGATTTCTCTTCCCTGTCTCCTCCACTGATGCTGTACTGACTGCAGCTTCTGCCTCTGGCAGGCTTAATGAATATTCACCATTATAAAGAGTCTGACATTCTGCACTGATTCGGAAACAGCACATCAAATGCAAATAGCGTGCACTGAAAAAAACCTCTCTGTGTCATTTGGAGTATCTCTGCAGACATTCTGGTTTCACTCATCATCCCTAAGCCTTTTTGGGATTAAAATGCCCCTTTAATCTTTTAAAAAAACCAAAACACAACAACAAAAACAAAAACCTCAAAAAAACCCAACAAAAAAAAACAACACGAAACCACAACCAACAACACAACAACGAAAACAAATCAAATTCCATCAGCAGCATGATAAAATGACAGATACTGAACTGAAAGACAGAGAAATGATTCAACCAGAACAAAGTTGAACCATTTTAACTCTTAGTTTGCCAAACAATCCAAATCATCTCTAAGGGCTATGTCAATTTGGAGTCTGAAATTAAAAACCAAGTAAATAATTCTCACTTTCTGCCCTTCCATCTGTTTCACCTGATCTGCACTAATGATTCAGAGAGAGGAGGAATGAACAGAATGAAAGCTTCTTCCCAAAAAGGAGCCTGCAGCTTTAATCCATTGCTTGGATTTAAAGCCAGTAAAATTAAACAGGGTAATTATAGCACATATGTTGAAGGAGATCTGTAACCCTCCACTGCTCCCACATCCAGATACAAAGCAGGCAGTGGGTGTGGAGGTCAGTCTCAGGTTACTGTCCATGCTGTCATAGAAATTTAATTTAAATGCACATTATTTATCTTATTATAAGAAAACAATCTTACTTGGCTGTGTATTAAAGTAATCCTTTCGACTACCAAATAGTTCTGACAGCATATTCTGAGAAATGTGAAAGCAAAAATTGATTTGCTTGCTACTACAGCCTGCTGCAGCCAGAGCACAACACACGGGAAATGGCTTCCCACAGCTGCTGAAGAAGCAGAGTACAGTGTCTGCAGCTCCCCTCCTTTATTTTCACTAAAAGAGTGTTTTCCTCCCACAAAAACATCAGCTTCCTTCTAGTGCTATACTGGTGTCCTGTCCTGCTGCCTGCCGCCACATAATTTGTCTTAGAAAGCACCAGTTAGCACTTGTTCAGCACAAGCTTTAACCTTCTCCTCACCAAACTGAGGACTAATTTGCTGCATCACTGAGAGAGCATGCACACACATCCAGATGCTCCATATCATCTTTCCAGATCTAATTGGACACCAGACTCTGATGGATATGAGTCATATACTCAGTTCATACTCAGTATATGAACATCCGTGTTGCAAACAGAGGTTGTTAGGGACAGACTATCCTGCTATGGACTATCCTGGTAGATGGATTTTTATTTGGGCATTTCACCATGTCTGCAAGCTCACAGTGATCATTTTTAAGAGTTCATAGTTAAAAACAAGCTCACCCCCCCCCCAAAAAAAAAAAACCAAAAAAACAAACCAAACAAAAAATACCCACAAAACCCTCTACAGATTATTTTTATCTAATAAATGCTTTGTAAAGATAATGTGGGCAGACAAGCACCACCCATTCTGCCCTTGTTTGAATGCAAACAGTAAGGCAAAGGGCAGAAAATAGTGCAGGAAAACTGGACTTGGTGTTGGGAGGGACTGCTGTGCCTCTCAGTTCTTGGGAAGGGAAAAGGGAGAGGTGGCGTGGAGGGCACAGTGTTTCCCTGAGGACATGAGTGCAGTGCATCGGCATTGCTGGCACTCACCCATCTCCACCAAAGGCTTCTTTTTTTGGTACTTGGGTTAAACCAAGTGCTACATAGCCTCCTTCAATGCTCCAGACTGAACCAACTGGAACAGCAAACAGCTGGCCAAGCCTCTGCTGAGGGCTGGTTTTAGGTGACACATCCCAAAAATGTGGACTTTGAGACAAATCTTTAAAAACTGGGATGTCTGATTTGTAGCTTAAATCTCCCTCTAGATGTGACCAGAAGGGAGATGGCATTCTGCTTCCAGCTGACTGGTGCTGTGCATGGGTGCTGCCTCTATTATATAAAGACATGAAATATTGCCAATAGAGCAAAAGACATTGCAAAAGACAAAGGTCTGAATGTCAGGAGGCCAGGAACAGATCTATGCACTGCTTAGCCTGTGCTACAGAAAACCAATTCTGGTTGCTGTGTTCTGTCAAATTTAAATAAAAATAATTTAATTCTTATAGGCAAGCACTTTTATGTGAAAGACAACAGGCTCACAAAGCATCATAAATCCTGCTGTGAAGGTGAAAAGGAGGAAGAATTTCCTGGCTGCTGCTACAGCCTGTAACAGCGTTCTGCAGGCAGTCAATCCCCCTGCTCCCCCTCCATCTCTGCTGGATGAGCTGTTGAACTGAGGCCAAGAGCACAGACGCTCTCTTTATCCGGTTGTCTGCTGCCACTGGAGGCCACCCTGCTTCCATGGGGTGATCACGGATCAGCAGCTTGGGCTCCCGTCTGCAGCCACTACAGCCGCTTACCTTCTGCCTCAGCCCCCAGCTCGAAGGCTGTCTGAGACTGCCTCCCCAAAGAAGGCAAACTTCA
The DNA here is from genome assembly GCF_034315485.1 of Pezoporus occidentalis. Taxonomy (NCBI): domain Eukaryota; kingdom Metazoa; phylum Chordata; class Aves; order Psittaciformes; family Psittacidae; genus Pezoporus; species Pezoporus occidentalis. Next base: position 7,086,315 of record NW_026915268.1, read on the forward strand.
GGTTGGGGATTTCACGTTACTTCAAGGGAAGGCAGAAGACAGGGTTAGATGTCCTCCTAGCACTGGACCTCCTGCACAGGACTAGCTTCTTTTTATTTCTGTCCATTTTGTAGATTGAACACTCCTAAATTCAGCTGAATTCAGTCCCTTCTGCTTACCCTCAACAAAACTGTTTACCAAGTACCAATCTCTACAGCCACGAAAAACACCTGCAAGTAAACTTACCTTAGTCCATATTAACTGCTGGCTCATAAAGAGGAAAAAGCCCAGCACGGCTGCCAAAACCCAGCACTGGTAGGCAAAAGAGAATCCCCACTTTTTAACTGAGCACAATAGAAAGACAGTAGCTATGGAAACTTGAAGCATCAATTTTAGTCTTTGGAAGCAGAAGCTAATTTTAGCTAACTAATTGGATGCTTGAAGTGGTAGTGAAAGAAAAAGGGACATATTCATTTTGGTGCTTTAGAGACATCTATTTTAAACATGAATGAACATGCAAGCTTCATGACTTCGAAAGAGTAGGATAATAACAGATCATGGACACTTAAGGAAGAGTCTTAAAAGATAACTTTTTCTTTCTTTCTTCACCATCTATGTTTAGCTTACAGCTTCAATCATTCCTCTTGTATATGACTCCCAACCCAGCAGCCCAAACCATTGTAATTTCCAGGCCAAATGACTACAGTGTGAAGCTTTCTAATTGGATTTTTCAATGCTTCAGAGAGTGAAAAATGTCTCTTATAGGTTGAAGGTGGCTCCCTGCTCTGAACCTTAGATCTGGAACCTGTTTCCTGGCTCCCTCTGGCTCTGACCACAAATAAGGAGATAATTTTATTGGTATTTTATTGATGAAAGCTGAAACTGGCCCTTTCTCTGTCTGGACCATAAAGAGGAAAAAAGAGTACTATTACTGTGTAATTTAGTTTAGCTTGGTTTTGTTATCTTCAAGGGATTTCTTCGTTTTAAAAGTAAACTATACCATACAGGTATATAAATTGAATTCAGACCTACAAAATGCTTTACCTGACCTGCTCTGACTAGTTTATCACTGAAGCTCTGCAAAATTTTAATCTTCCAAAAGCCAGTTAACTAAATACTAAGCATGCATGTTGATTCTCACTACTATGGCTGTTAGCCAGCAACCTGTTCTAAAAGAGGTCTATGACTTTAATACCTTCCACAGGAAGGGGCTGTAAAACTGAAGACATCCCAGGCCTCAAAACTGAGGCAGTCACTGCCCTCTTTCCTTTCCACAATATGTATATCACATGAGCAGCTTCCTATCATCTCCCATTAGGATCACATCCCTTTATTATTCCTTTTTACAGATATGGGATGAATGGAGCTAATAATGTTTCACATCAGCTAAAAAGGAATCTTAATTAAATATGATGAGTAACTGCTAATGCAACATGATAAGCCCCCTGGATACGCAGGCTACACAATTTCTGTGGTTTTCAGCATCCTTTGAACATTCTCCAAGGACAAAATGGAGGTGATCTTGTGAACACTCCCCACATCCATTCCTCTGCTGCAGAAATAGCTTCACTCTTTCAAGTGGTTGAGGTGTCCAACCTTGGAGGACTTTTTTTAGGTTGCAAGTAAATCCAGATGTTATGATCACTTTGTTACCTGGGTCTTCAACACTTTAAAGTAAATTATTTTGGTACTGATGAGATGAACCAAACTGACTGCCCTTGGAAGTCTGGACCTACTGTATCATGGTGCCAAGCCTTCTACCTGTTTGTCCTCCCCTGCAGCTAAAGATGCCCTCTTTATATTGAAAGCACAGTGCCTCCTTGAACTATACGATGAAAAGTTTGCATTAGGTTTTCAGTAGATGAGTATTGGTGCCATGTTGCTGTATTTAATGATCTGCAGGCAATTCTTCTCTGGCTGGCTGTTAAAAGCCTACTGAAATGTGTTTATGAACCTCCTAACTTGTTTAGTGCTTTATTCTACTTGATTACATAAACTGAAATCAGAAACCGCTTCATGATGTGCTGCAAAAGCTATATAATGCTGAAATACAATAAATTTAACAAAGAGATTACTTGAGGAGGGATAACTCTAATTGGATTCTAGAGGAAAATTTTTCACACTGAGATCAGCCATTGGAGTCATCTCCTTGGGGAAGTGGTGGATTCCCTAACATTGGATACTTTTAAGATTCAGCTGGACAGGGTGTTGGGCCAATCTAGTCTAGACCATGCTTTGCCAAGAAAGGTTGGACCAGATGATCCTTGAGGTCTCTTCCACCTGGTATTCTACGATAATACACAATTATGGAATATTAAGGTATGATTGTCTGAGTAAAGATGAGGTCAAAGTTGGCAGTTGCTTGAAATGGGTGGCACCACACTACAACAGCCATTTCAACAAAGTTACAGATGCCTTTTATGTCTTGTCTCTAGGACTACACTTCCTTAAATATTCATCAGATGGTAAGCATTAAGTCTCGGAGGCTTAACACATATAAAAAATGGGCAGAGCCATCTCTTAATTTTTGATCACTGTAACCTTTTCTGAATAGAACCCTCATAATCCCAGTTATAGAATTAGTAAATGACCTACTTTATATTTCAATTATTTAGATTTTAATTTTATAGCCCCAATCGTACTTTAAGCCAAGAATTGTTCTCAATGGAACAATTGGAGAAATGTCTCAGGCTCGTCCTTCCAGATAAAATGATGCTTTACATTATACTCAGGAACTGTTCAATTTCTAATGAATTCTCTTTCAAGAAAGGCATTGCTCAAACAGTTGCAGTAACATATCAGAAGGTTATTTATATATAACATGCCTGCCATTTCACTTCTCTGAAGGAAATATTAAAAATAGAAGAACTGGCTTGAAATGAACAGGAAGATCAAATCTGGGAAATGAATTATTACACACAAAGCGTAATGGATGTAAATGGATGTCTGAGAGTGAAGTAAGGAAAATTAACTTCATTTCTACATTATTATTTAATGGAGGCTGACTTAGGAAAAAATCCTACCCTGACTAAATTTTAGAAAATTCACATTTCTTATAGCTGTGGTTCCTTTAAATGAAAAGGCAGGGAGAAAATCAAGGACAGACTATATCTGGATTGATAGCACAGTTATTTTCCTTCCAGGAAATGTGTCACACGCCCAGGTAACTAGGACAAGCTGACAAAGAATAGAGAAATTTAAAAGATCTTAGTCTTTATAAAAGCCAAAAGGTGATGTTACTGCTTTCTAAATCCTTCACTTCAAAAGGAATTTTAAATTACCATCTGGTGGTATCTATATGTAGAATATTTAAAACATTTTAGCTCTGAATTAAACTTTAAACTTTTCTGCCTTCCCATTGTATTTGTGCATGTATACATACATGTTAATATAAAATTGGGTCATTTGTGACTGTTGAGAAGGTGACTGGCTTCTTAATTATTACATACAGACTTCAGACGTAAGTGCACTGAGAACAATGCAGAGAGCAAGTCTTGACAGCAACAGGGACCACTGTGAAGTGTCAGCCTCACGTACACCAACCCATATTACAGACATTTCTCTGAACTGCTGTAGACTGGGGCTGTGCAAGGCTTTCCTTCTGCAAAAAGAAAACCCACGACCAAGGTGCGTGCATTGATACATTCCGTGCACAAACTGTGGCCTGCTGATATCCACAGTAGTCCTTGCATGGAGGTGAACATACATAATGCAAAGGCAATGTTTCTTTCAGAAACCATATGCCAAATCAAATACCTACACCTCAGGAACATTTTAAAGATTGATTTGAGCTGGAAACATGAGTTGAGACCACATTATTTGCAATTCCATCAAAGCCATATCCAACCAGAGCCTCTTGAACCTGTCTTTGTGCTTCTCAGGATGAGCTAAGCCTTGTCATGCCTCAAAAAACACCACATTTCAAATTCTACTTTCCCAGCATCTTTCCTCAGTCACACCACTACTACATCAGGTCATGGAGGAAAAGGTTTGGTAGATTATCAATTCTGTATCTGGAATAATATCTTAATGGGTATTATGTCCTGATCCATTTTAATCCACACAGACCACTCAAGTTCAGAGTCCCAGTGTGTGGGGTGCAGCTCACATATGTCAGATCATATGATGATTAAATGCATATTTCTGCTATACCAGGGAACACTGTTCTCCCACTGTTCATCGTACTTGGGCATGCGAGGTGCCAGGCAAACCAACTCCCCCACCAGCTCTCTGGAACTGTCAGCAGACTGCATTTGGTGTCTGACTTGGCAAGATAAGGAACTCTTCATTGCAAAGGTGCAAGACCAGCATGTGTCAGCAGGGGAACAAAAAGCCGGAAGAACTTAATCCTTAGACTATCCAACCTGACAGTTCCGTAAAGTGGGAATTTTGTCAGCTAAAACATGTTCCCTCACTAGAAAGGGAATTCATCTTGGTATGCCTTGTCCTGCTAGGTGTAAATGGCTTCAGTCCTTAAATTGCTTCACATTCTCTCTGTGATCCACAACTGCAACACTGAACCTAACCTAAATATATTCCCTTTATACCAGACTTGCAGAAGAAATAGCTTGGGGTAGCCTTCAGAAACATAGTTTGTGACAACAAGGAGAAAAAAAGCTCTATTCATATCTCTTCCTGCTGACACATGGAATATCACACACTTCAGTCAAGCATACACATGCAGCTGCTCAGTGGCTGGAATTCCTGCAGTAGCTTAGAGACTGGAGGAAATGCAATCAAAGCACATCTAATGTGTACCAATGAGAAAAGACAGCAAAAGGACGCTTCAAAATGCTGTGCTTGATCTAGTTCATTCTACTCACCAGAGAGGCATACAATCCTCAATTTTATACCCAGAAACATGTAGGCATATTTACTGAAACTAGCACTAACATTTCATACCTGTAAAAACAATATAATCATGCCTGCACATCTTCAGTGAGTAGCTATGGACAATTTTTGCATCAGCAGTTATTTAATTTGCACCGCTAGTAAAACACAACTCAGTGAACAGGCAAACAGATTTGCATCTCTGCAGATGAGCAAATCTGCCAGTTGCTAAGAGCTGATGTGTCATTCTTCACGAGGGGACAATACCTGAACAATTAGGCTCAGTAGCAAATACTGGCATGAGCCATATAGCCTTGCCTATAGTATCTGAGAAACAAACAGCAGAAATTAATTACAACAGCTTTACTCTCTTCATTCCCCCCCCCCTCCCTGGGGCCCCAGAGCTTTTCCTTTGACCCATAAATATTTTTAATATTTTTAAGAGATACAGACTCAATTTTAAAAGAAAAAGGTAAGAGGAAAAGCCAAACAATACAACAACAAAGCAAGTATTTGTGAGTCATAGAATCATAGAATAGTTAGGGTTGGAAAGGACGTTAAGATCATCCAGTTCCAACCCCCCTGCTGTGGGCAGGGACGCCTCACACTAAACCATGTCACCCAAGGTTCTGTCCAACCTGGCCTTGAACACCACCAGGGATGGAGCATTCACAACTTCCCTGGGCAACCCATTCCAGTGCCTCACCACCCTTACAGTAAAGAACTTCCTCCTTATATCCAATCTAAACTTCCCCTGTTTAAGTTTTAACCCATTACCCCTTGTCCTATCATTACAGTCCCTAATGAAGAGTCCCTCCCTAGAATCCTTATAGGCCCCCTTCAGAAGGGGCTGCTTGAACCCTTGAAGGCTGCTCTGAGGTCTCCACACAGCCTTCTCTTCTCCAGGCTGAACAGCCCCAGCTCTCTCAGCTTCTCATACGGGAGATGCTCCAGCTCCCTGATCATCCTCGTAGCCCTCCTCTGGACTTGTTCCAACAATTCCATGTCCTTTTTATGTTGAGGACACCAGAACTGTACACAGTACTCCAAGTGAGGTCTCATGAGAGCAGAGTAGAGAGGCAGGATCACCTTCTTCAACCTGCTGAATACTGAAAATGATGTGTTTATTGCTCAGCTGCTCTCTTCAAGGCCTCAGTCATTCACCAAAGTATGCCAAATGGTGCCAGGTGGGATACCTTTCCCTTTACTGAAGAGGTTGAGATAAACTCATTGATCAAAGACCACACTAGGACCCAAAGTCACCTCTCCGGACAACTATGTCTGCAACTGCACCCACACCTGCAGAACTTTCTTAATGCAAAACCTGCTCTAACAAACTTAGAAATCAGTTCATACTCCCCCCCAAATCCCTCCCACTCCTGCCTGCAGCTTCAATTTAGTGTTTGTCTTCAAAAGCCACAGTGAATCATCCATTTCCTGCCTCCTAATCCTCAACTATCAAAAGCCTCTCTGCAGGTTTTCTCCTGCTTCTCCAAGTACTTCTGATTCCGGCTCCCTACAAAAGCTGCATCCAGAAAGAAAAATGCTGAGCAGGTAGCACTACCATAGTTTAAAACACACAGAATGGACTCAAGCTTATTCCCTTGTGGCTGTAGTATTTTAATCACAACTGAATAATGGAAGAACATAAACTGCAGCCTGAATTTTCTCATGTACCTTTTTCTACCCATGTAAGACTTCTGTGTCTCTAGTCTTTGCATTGTGGGATCATGTCATGCCCATTCATCCTGCCCATTCTCAGAATATTTGTCTCTTATCAGTAGTGTCCTGGGTTCAGCAGTAGCAGTCATTTTTCTCCTTCTTAGTAGCTGGTGCAGTGCTGTGGTTTTGACTCTCAGCCTGAGAACAATGTTGATAACACCGATGTTTTTAGTTGCTGCTCAGTAATGCTTACCTTGACCAAGGACTTTCTGAGTCTCATGCTCTGCCAGGGAGGAGGGGAAGCCAGGAGGAAGCAGAGACAAGACACCTGACCCAAACTAGCCAAAGAGGTATTCCATACCACAACACGTCATGCTCGGTATATAAACTGGGGGAGTTACCTGGAAGGGCTAGAGCACTGCTTGGGTCAGGCTGGGTATTGGTCGGTGGGTGGGGAGCGGTTGCATTCTCTTCCCTTGTTATTTCCTTTATCATTACTATTATTGGTGGTAGCAGTAGTGGTTTGTGTTATACCTTAGTTACTGGACTGTTCTTATCTCAACCTGTGGGTGTTACATTCTTTCAATTCTCCTCCCCATCCATCTGGGGGAGCGAGTGAGCGGCTGCGTGGTTCTGAGTTACTTCCTGGGCTTAAACCATGACACGGTAGTTTTGTGATTTTTGTGAGAATCTCAGGTTTCACAGGGAAAAAACAAACAAAACAACTTACTTTTGGCTGCTAATGCACCAGAAACAAAATAAATCTTTGGGTTTGATAAAAATACTAGTTTTTAAAACAAGCTCTACTTGAGGCTTAAGTTTGGAGCATTTTGGATTGGCAGCACAGGACTGACCCAATGCAATATCACGGCCTCTTTCTCCATCCTGTTCTCTACACCATCATCCTTTTAATAGCAGGTGCTTACCCTTAGCCAGGTATGTGTGACAAACAGAACATACCATGTATGTGCTACTGCTAATTCCAGACAATGAAGAGCTTGTGTCTGAGAATCACAGAATTGAGTAAACAATCATGGTCTGCAAGACAGAGAAACATCTTCTGATGGCTTCCTTCAAAGTTGTGCACTGTTTTTTTGATTCTTTGTCAGTATTACCGTATTATGCTGCTTCCCTAAAGGCTGCGGAGATTAACACTGTTATCCTGCATAACTGTATCTGGCACTTGACCTAAATATGTTTCTCCAGATTAGGCAGTGACATTCTCATCTGGAAACTCTGTTTGTACATTCAAACTGTTGTTTCAGCACAAAGGTGTACACAAGTTAGTCTGAAAACCAAGCTGAATGTGTGTTAGGATGTATTGTCTGTATCTCAAAAACTTTAGTGATTAGAACAAATTGGAAGCTTTCACATCCAGATTCCAGAATCTCTGCAACTTGCACCTCCCAGCCTGTGTTATAAAGTGATGGGCCTGTGTTAAGTGGTGGCAGAGACAAACCTCCACACCTCAAATAACAGTGACATCTTTCCCCCTAACTGCAACCTCAGTAGAGAAGTAAAAGAATGATTAACACATAAATAAGAAATAGCCAGTGGCTACTAGCCTCGATTCTTCCAGGTCAAAGATGAAACTCAAGCAGGCCTGCAACAGGGGTAGAAATTCCCCTCTGCTCTGCAGTGAACAGGAGACATCCCTGCCAGGTGCAACTATTCGTCCCCTTTCACAAATACTAAATTTATCTCATCAACAAAATATTCCCCTTACCTTAATGCATGCTATGTAGTTTTCATAATTACCATCAGAATTGCATAACCTTAGACCACGTGTTCTGAATGATAAAAACCCTGCAACACTTAGTTGTCTTTTTTCCAAGTGAATAAAAGCCATTCAAAACACAATCCTCTCTTGTCTCCTCAGTTCCCCTGTGAAAGTGGAAAGACTTTGATACAGCCCAGAAGGCAAAAAACCTCAGTATCTGCTCTACAAGAATACCTATTCACCAGTTTCAAGAGTATCTGAACATCTGAGCTGACCTTAACTATTAACTCAACATATGAAGTGAGCAATTGTGCATCCAAAAGTCAAGACCAAGGAGATCTAAAAATTCACAGTTCAGCAGCAGCACTGTATATTGAACATCAGCTTGACTAGCATGCCAAAACTGTTGCAGAAAATTATACTTATATGTTCACAAAAATTAATACCACAAAATTAATATAGCTCCAGTTTTTACCAGAAACTCCTCTGAAGTGCAAAATGGCCAGTTCTCTCATCTTGTGCATGTTACATGATGGCTGCTAGGCTTTTGTCAAGGGATTACTGTACTTTTCAACCCCCCTATCAAATGCTTCATTATTCTTGGACATGGCATCTCTTTCATTGTTTGTATTCTTCTTGCTCAGAAAATGAAAGTCCTTATCTTCCTTTTCTCTTCATTATCTGTTACCATCAACCCTACAAGAAGAACAGTTCTTGTTTCTTCTTTCTGCCACCATATTTTCACAAGGTTAATTCTCTACAAGCACAACAATCCTTTGATCTGAAGATGCGGTTCCAGGCACGTAGCCTGTGTTATTCCTACCCTTTTTGTGACAGTATTAGTTTCCATCAGCATTTAATTGACTTGAAAATTAAGTCTACACAAGCCTTTTTCAGGCAGATCAGCTCCTCAAACCAGCTAACTCTATAATCAGAAGAGAAACAGTGCTGATTCCAGAGAGGACTGGAATGTGTGGCAAGACTTAAAAGAAGCAAACCCAAAAATCCCAGAGTTAGACTAGTATAAACTGATACGGAACTACACAAAGCTCATCCATGTAGTCCACACAGCCTCCCTAAAATGCAGGCAAGCTCTTTTCTGCTACAAGCCTCACTATCTTCCTTGCCAGCTGCCTCCTTTTTTCCCAGAATACGAGCTGGGTAAGAGCAGGGACATGTCCTGAAGTTGAAAACTAACTCTTTTTTAAAATCAAAATTATTTGCAGTAAGCTTGCAACACAGACAGGACTACAGGCAATCAGGACAGAGGTCAGCTTCCTAGTGCTTCCTTCAAACTATTGCTTTGTGCAGCCTCTCTCCGTCCTCCACAACCTTGCTTAACCATCACCAAAAAAAAAAGGGGGGGGGGGGGAAGGAGGAATAGCTGTGAAAACCCATCATGCTCCTGATATTATTATACAAATTATTGTACAAAGTAGGGATTTTTATTTCGGTTTCCTAGCAACTCTGCAGGCCAACTTGGTAGTGATTTTGTATGGAGCACTAGTTAACATAGGGTGTTGCAGCTCTTCTTGAGGAGGTACTTTAGACTCTTTAACTGCCTTTTTGTCTCCTTTAAAGTACAAGTGGAGTGTGCACTAAGGCTGTCTGAAAGATTTGTATGAAGCAGGAAGAAACACCTACATTTTACTTTTACCTACATTCCATCCTTCAATGATTTTTTACTTCACATAAAGAGCCCTTAAACTAGTAACTGACTAAAATTAATCAGGAGAAATGAACAAATGGAAAGAGAAACTACAGATTAGAGTGAAGTTATCATCAAGGATCTCCAACCAGTGCTGACCTCACATCATAGTTATGAGAGACGCAGATGCAGTTTCTATAATGTCTGTTAGGAACACTTGCCATCTGGGAATAGTAAAAAGAGAAATACCAGGCAAGCATAAGGAGGTTAATTATAAAACTTGATGAGGATTAAGCTTTTAAAAATATATTTGACATATAATTTGAAGATGCATAAAAATGCATGGAGAAATAAACACAGCATCAGTACTCAAGGCTGGGAACATATTTTCCACTGAGAACAGCTAGAAAACCAGCAGAAATGCTCCAAGCCTCGAAACACACCTCAGGGAAGCTCAGAAATTGATTTGCATGGATGTTCTCTGCATGACCCAATGGCCTCCCTGCTAGGGCTGCCAATTAGTTTCAGTTGTGATAGTGTTTTGCCCGGTAATGGCAAAATGCCAGTGGGGAACTGGATTAGGATCACCAAATTATTTTGCCTGTCAGTCCAGAAGTAAGTAGTTCTCTTTCCCATTAACGGGTCTTCTAGATAGGTGTAGCTGCAGTTTGAAAGTCTGCACACAGATATGGATATACTGATTTCCAGGGTGGAACAACAGAAAAGGGCTTTGTTGTGTTTCCAAGCTTCACTGCTGGAAATAGTTTTACTACATGACTGCACCTGCACTCTTCAGAGGGACAAAGACAGAGATCCTGAGGGGACCACAGTGTGTGTGGTCTTTGTGAAACTTTGTAACCTTTTTTGCCCCATGGGAATAAATGTCAGTTAGCAGGAAAAGGTGATGTTCATCATGGTGCTTTATTTCTCCCAGCTGGATTGAAGTCTGGGAATGAGTGAGGCAGATAATCTGACATTACTGTTATTCATTTATTTTAATTCTTCTGTTTCCACCTACACATGTGGGAAACTCTGCTACCTACTTAGCATAAATTTGCAGCAAGATAATAATCTATCAAGAAAAGGTAATTTTTACTATGGAGAGATGGCATTATTCATGATAACTAGAGTACAAATCCCTTTGAAACCTAATGAGCAGTTTGGTGCTAACACACTCCTCCTGCCACAGTTGCTGATTACTTTTTCGGGCCAGCTTATCTTCTCTATATGCAACTGAATGCATTTGACTCCAGGCATTTGTAAAGACTGCCTGCTTATACTGGCTGAGGTGACAAGAAGAGCAGTTAGAAATTGTATGGTGAACACTGAAGATAAAGAATTCAGTTACCGCAGTTATTAATTATGACCACTTAAACACCACTATAGGCATGCAAATTGATCTACCACTAAAATGACGCCTCTTGCTCCTGGGAGCATTCAGGATCATGGAACACTAATACAGCATGAGATAGTGAAAAACTGAGAGCAGGAGGGAGGAGAATGTAATTTGCAACTACAGATCCTAAGATGTGTTTAATGTGTAATGCTCCTTGGTAATGAAAAATGCCATTTGGATTTTGTGTGGATCTTAAAAACAATGTTGCAAGATTTGCAGGCAGAGTTTGAAGAAGAGAAATTCTGGGAGAGAAATTGTTAATTTTGTATTTTCCAGTATTATTATAATATTTTTAATACAGGTTTTGCCATTTTCACTAACTTCCTTCGCTCAAAACCCCTTTGTCTCTCTGACAACTTTCTGTTCTTGTTTTAAGCTCAACTACCATATTCAAATGATTATGTGCAACAAAAAATATCAGAAAATTGAATCAAGAGAACTAAAGACAACTTTCCTGATTGTTTCTGAGTTCAGTTTATCCAATGTATGAAAAACCTGAATGCAAAATGCTGAAATGATCAGAGCTTGCTTTTTGGAAATAATTATTTCTTTTTCAAGGTTTGAATAACCTACCTAGAATAAGCAATCCATAAGACCAGGCGCCAGGCCAAGGAGGTGTGCTTACAGGATAAGAAGATATAAGCTAAGGCAAATCCCTCAGCCAGCTCTACTTATCACAAGACAAACACAGAGAGGGAAGGGCAGAGGACCTCTCTTGCCATTCACTGTCTAAGTGAACCTAAGGAGATTAGCTGCACAATTAGATATTTAATCAGTGCCACTCCCAGCCCAAGTAGCAGCCTATCATGTGTGTGCTTCAGTATTATATGCCTGAAGTCTGACCTTTACACTGAGATTGAACTCACTTTGCAGCACCTCAAATCCCACCCCACTCCATGCAACAGGATAGCATGCACCTCCCAAGGGAGCCTTGGCACAGGATTTGCTTGCCAGTCAATAAATCTTACTTGACTTTTCAATAGTTTCTTTTCTTAACAGTCAAAAACCAAGTTATAGGAGGCTGGCACAAGAGAGAACTGGGCCACTAACAACAGGAAATGAAGCACTTGCTCAGTTCCTAATAACAAATTCAATTAAAATATAAGCAATTCAATTTCATCATGTTCAAAACACTACAAGTGAATTCTGTTCTAGCTCCAGTCTCCTTAATATCATCTGTTCCGGGATGAACTGCTGCTGTTAACGATTTTACTCTGGTTTCCTGCTGGTATCTGATCCCAGCACTGCTTGCTGAGCTGGGGTGTGCAGCCTCAGGAGGCTGCACCCAGTCTCCCTTCTCTGAACCTGTCTTACCTACCTGTGCAACCAGAAGCAGCACACTATTTTTCCCAGCATAAACACACAGAAACACTTTCCACAAGATCATAAAGGGTTTGTGGTGGTTCTTTTTTCCTTCCTAATCAACCCATTTATTTTGCTAGCTCTGTGTGCGTGCTAAGAGGGAATGCTTTTAGGGATGGGTGACTCTAACTATACAAGAGCAGAGAAGCTGCACTCAGATTCATTCCCTCCACAGTCAGAGCCTTGCTTTTCTGAGAATTAAATCCCGTAATGAAGGGATGCGTTTGCATGCTGCTATTACTGTTTTACATCTTTCATTACACCCTCTGAGTGCACACAAGTAATGACCGAGTTCAGAGTTTAGCTCTCAAAGTAAATTCAGTATCTTTAGGTCAATGTTACATAAATAATCAGAATTGTTTTCCAGTGCTGGAAAAATACACATGGTACTGCAGTATTGCTTTCTCTGCTTTGTGCAGCACGGTTCTGTTCTGGCAGTGCCACCAAAGCAAAAAGGCAAAGAGATCAGAGATGTGCAAACGAGAGAAACAGAATGGCCAAGAGGAATGCGAAGCAGCCTCTGCCTCCCTCTTTAAAAGCTGCTGAAGGTCTGACATGGCAGGAAAAGGGCCTGTAAGCACTGCAGTGAAACATGAAGGCTGAAAACTATAATCCCATAGTGTTCTGGAAGCCCTGACCTAATGCGCTCTCCATGGCTCAGCAGCTGGAGCAGCACAAGGAAGGATGGCCCCCAGTCTCACAGCTCTGTTACTCTTTGCTCACTCCTGCTCAGTGAGAGCATTTTGGGCCAAGCAGATGCTGATCCAGTTCTCAGCATTGCCATAAATCTCTCTGTGATAAGAATAATACTAGTCTTTCTGCACCTCGTTTTTTTTTCTTTTTTCAAACAGGATAATGATCATGTCCTTTCCCTTGTGTTCCCAGACTTTGCTCTGCTCATGTAAGCAGTAAGTTCCTTAAGGCAAGGCTTGTCTTTTGTTATTTGTATGGGCTTTGTGTAGTGCCATTGGGGCCGAGAGGCACTGCCACACTACAGCATTACTAACAGACACTGAAGCAATGCCTGGTTACAAAAATAATACATTCATGACCCTTGTGTACCGCAAAGTGCTGCACAGAGGCAGACATCCATTAGGGGAAGATGTAATATCACAGAGTGGTCTGTACTCCCTCAACCTTTCTCCTTCCATGGCTTGCAATATAAATACATTCCAGATAAAAAATGTCTTAGAACTCCTTAGAAACTTCCTTATTTTATGCACCTGTTTTCTATCAGAGAGTGAATTATAGATTGCAAGAGGTAACAGGGTTGAAATTCCTCTGGGATCATAAATATCATTGGCTGCTTTGACATTTACTTGAGTATATTTTCCTTTTAAAAACTAAAGAAAATAAATTTAAGCAGGAGAGAAAGAGAAGGATAAAACAAAAATAAAACAAGAGAACAAAAAAATCCACACAGAAAAAAAGGAGGCAGAACAGGGAGGAAATAAAGCAGCTGTAACCTCATGTGGAAACAATTTGATTACCATCAATTCCCTGAAGTACTGACCAGATAAACACCTATTTAACTTATAAGTTCTGACAAGATCACAACCCAAGGTAGTACAGCTGCAAGTGAATGATTTTTCTGTTTATTTATTGAAACCTCTGAGAAAATAATAGTGATGGGAATCAAAACCCATGTCTTCTGTGTAGCTACAGAACACTACCAGTAGGCACAAGACAAACTCACTGATACTGGTATCAAGGTCAGAAAGGCACATGCCCAGAGCAACGGACAAGTCTATTTTTTTGGTAAGGAGTGTTGTCCCTGTCTGCCCCCTTTTTGCTCAGTTACAGAATCCTTTGGAGTATGTCTGGCTCCTAGATGATAGGTTAATCAGCGTGCAAAACCTGATAAACTAGCTGGAGTTTTTGGCGTTTGATTCAAAAGAGTTAAACTATTGGCGATTACATATGTAACAAAATTAACCACGATCAAAATCAGATACTTTCTAAGAGAGATACTTTGTTCTTAAAACGAAGAGTTAGTAACAGCTATTCAAATAAGAAACATTTTTTAGGTGCAACTGTAACTTTCATTTTGAGGAAGCAAAGAGATTATTCTAGGAGGGGGTGAATTAAGTAGACAAGGAGTTACTGTCATTAAACTTTCTTCCAGCACCTAAATATAGAAATTATAGCCAGCTAAACTGCTTGTGCAAAATCTTTATCACTCCTTAAAATTACTAAGTCTTGAGCTGCCATAGCTTTTACCCCAGTTTGGGAATGTCTGCTTCATATTACTCAGTCACAGAAAGCCAATAGCCTTCTGTCCCCATGACTGTTCTTTTATTCCTGGTTTTGGAAATTTAGCAGGTCTCCTGTGTTACTAGTATCTCAACTGGAGCTATCAGTCTTACACGAATATTTAGGAAGTCTGCATTGGAACAATCACCACATGTGCAGATCAGAATTTGGACATGGTTATCTCCACTTTGGCAAACAAAACAACTGGCTCCAAATGAAACCTAGCTGTAATCTAAATAGAAGAACTGCACATGTACAGGGACTGAATTACAAAATGCACAAATGTGCATTTCTGCCTTGCCTGAGGCTAATGAGAAAGGTTAATTCACAAATCTTGACAGCAGGTGGAATCAAGAATTCTCCACAGTATATGAAGACATAAACTCTTCCAAGACCATTCTCTTCCATAGTTAAAATGAAAACAAAGTCTTATTCAAATATATCAAGACAGACCACACAACTCCAAAGTTTCCAGAGCTAGCCTTCCTTAAATTCTGATGAGGTCTTTTTTTCCCCCCTTACACTGAGTCTTCAAGGACTAAGGTATCACACACTATTAAATCTCTCATCCATGCCATCTAATTTACTTGGTACACTCCACTGGAAAATAACGGACCCCATGATAAAGATCACAAATGCTATTTCAGGTCAGCCATGGGTTTTTCTTTTGCAGCTAAGAGGAAAATAACAAAATAACAGTAAATTTAACATTAGCCAAGTCACGACTGCAGTTTTTGTATAACGTCATATATCTTCCCCTTCTTTCTTTGCCTACTCAGCTGAATAGAAATCTAAACCAACCTATTCATTTAACTAGTCCTGGCTGCAAATCTTGAAAGCCCAAACTGCTGGTTCAACTATAGTTTGCGTATGGTGAAGCAGAGGAGCTCCTGGTCAGAACAGTCATCAGCTTTTAAGAAATAATACTCAGTCTATGTCAAGCTGCATCTCTCCCATAAATACTTATTGACATATTGTTTTGAAGAATCTTTCTGATTTCAAAATGCTTTTCTTCAGCCCAATCAGCATCTGAAATTCTCAGTCCTGCCCAGCTTCCTTCAGGCTGTCAGACATGAGAAGCATTTAGCACAGAAAATTCTTAGTTCAGTATGAAATATTGAAAAGGTGAGGTGTGGCCAACTACATTTAGGCATTCCTGGAATAACAATACAGAGGGCTGGTGGTGGACAGATGAGCAGGAAGAGACCAGAGGCATTAGATGAAGGGAATAAACAAATCTGGAAGATAAACGGAGGAGAAGTTCATACTTGACAAACCAGATAGGTAACAGGGAAGAGGTGAAAATGGAGGAAAAAGAAGTGGAAAGCCAAAGAGCAGGAAGTATACAAGAAGTATCCTAGGAATAAAGTGTACTGGGAGTACGTGCATTATGTTGAAAGACTCAGCAAAGAGGAATTGAGAATTCAATGACCAAGGTCAAAACATGAGATAAAAGAAAAGAGACTTAGCTTTATACAATCCTTGCAGACTATTTCTGCTTCAGTATAGTGTCATTGTTCTGCCTCTGCATGAGAAAGCTGGAATGATTTCCTTCTCTGCTGAGCTGGTAGATATACTGCAGCTTGAAATAATGAGTTTAGTGTGCTTTATGGGGATGACTTTTTTCCATGATTACAAGAGGGTGTGAACCAAATCTCTGTGATGCTTCACTATGTAGGCTAAGGAATTAATTAAACTGCTTATGACCTTCATTTTGGGGATTTGTTCAAAGACTAATTTTCATGAGTAACATGAATAACTTGGCTGTTCTGTATTTTCCCTATTTTCTCCTTTAAAATTACTATGCTTATCATCAGTGTTTCTTAGACCACTTCAGATTTGGTTCTTAGGGCTGTTACTTTCACTTATAAGTAGTTATGGGTTTGAAAGTTGGAATTATGAAATTCCATAGAAAAGTTGTTAGTAATTAAAATAAATAGAGAGGATATAGATGTGCAAAGCCGCATTTTCTAGCTCCTTCCACCTTAGACAGCTGCAGCACACTGCATCAACTCAAGATCACAGTTTTGTATTCTGGGTTGCTAATTACTCATTATCTTTTATAGCTTTGATCAGTGAAGTGCTAAAGCTAAGCCAGACTAGTGTTCTCTGCTCTTAGTTGTAAATTAACCTTTGCCAGTCACTTTCAGCCCCTGCACATTCTTTGCAGTGACTGCTTGATGAGTCTCTATTAGACCGTTTTTCTAGGGATAAGGAAGGTCATTTGAAGAAGGTGAATAGAAACTCACTGACATTTAGGAAGAAATTGTTCTCCATTTACAACCAGAGTGTAAAGTTTTATCATATGAAATGTTATACCTCAGGTCCCATAAATCTCAGAGTTATTTTCTTAGGCTTTCTGATCAAACTGATTTTTTAGAAAAACTCTTCAGAGGCTAAGAGCCCTGTGACAGTTCTGTAACCCCTGTAAGCTTTTACTGGACTGCTATGTTTGCCGAATGTCAAGAACAGTGCCTGTTGCAACAGTGAAAGAGTCAACCTGGAAAAACAATCATTCATTCATTCTGTGCTGATGTTAAATGGACTCAAAAATACAGACAGATCAAATTATTAGTCCATGAAAAGAACAACTAACAGCAGTGTGGCTTTCTGCACTCCTCATCGCAATCTACAACCCAGTCTCGGTGTGCAAATCTTTCCAGGGCCCTAGGCTCAGACACATAAGCATGCCTTTTCTTCACAGCTTTCCCACAGTCATTCCCTTTACAAGACTTTACCCCAAACCAGCAGTACAAAACTTACTGGAAAGACTGATTTTCCTTTTTGGATAACTTTGTTTATTTGCCATATTTATAGTTGCTTCTCATTTAATTTTCAGTTTTTGTCACTTGTTCTACATCCCATGCATCTTAATGGACCTCTTCTGCATCCCAGCTGACTGCAACAGGAACTATCCTCTGAGAGCAATATAAATCTATTCCAGAGCAACTGCAGTTCCCCACATAAAACCGGGACAGTCTGAGAGCATATGGACATGGAATATACCTAGCTAGCAAGACATGGTAAAAAGGTCACAGCTAGGCCAGAGAAAGCAACAGCAGGAAAAACTGAATAAAGAGAGGAAAGCTCTGATAGCTACAAACTTCAGAGGACATAAGTTGAAAGAGTCAGACTTGGGGTGATGGGATGCAGGGAGCTACATCTATGCATAAGGATTTTATATATACACAAACATATATAACATATATATAGAAGACATATATATATACACACACACACATATAGCATATACAGTCCTCTTCAGACCTAGAGTTAATCTTGGGGTTTCTTGGTTACAATATTCCCCTGCCTTTTCAAGTAGCTATGAAACCCACAGCTAACCTGTCTCTTCTGCTTATTTTCCTTAAGGAACAGCAGCCAATATTACTACTGCTGTTTATCTGGCTAGTTCAAATGATAAACATATGCACCATGAATGTCAAGCATGGAGATCTGCCCATGCTGAGGTCAGTAGATTTCTCACACAATATAATTGCTTTTTTCCTAAGAGTGCTTTAAAAAACAAGACTACCACCTCCTTCCCCAGCTAATTACCCAGGGAAAGGAAACAAAAATGACAGATGTACTTAGAAGTATGTTAGCACTGCAAAATCAGAAGCAGAAAATCAACATATTTTAGGATGGCCTTTGCCTATGCAACCTTAATTCAGTCCCTTGTGCATATTTTGTAAGCCTAGACACTGAAATTCTAGCTTCCCTGAAGTCAGAGGGCTATTTGCTGTGGTCTTCAGAGATGCCAGTATTTCACGCAGGGGCTTCACCTATATGCTTATAAATTTCAGATGCTGATTTTGTCATGAGATATTTTTTCCTCTTTTATTTACAGAGCTGTCTGAATGAAAGTATTTTTTTTTCCTTCTATATATATATGGCTAGTGCCTTATTTACTGCACACATATGAAGTCTACACTGAACAAAGGATTTAAAATTCCTCTCAGCTGTGTTTCATCACAAAACCTTATCATTCTCCAGAGTCTTTACATGTGCTATGAAAGCATCTTTAGATTGTGAAGCACTTGCATTACCAGTTCTGCTTTGTAAATTGGAACAAGGAGCACAGTGAAATACACACAGATTTGCCTAATGCCCACTAATTCTAAGCTCTCAACTATGCTTAGGTCTGATTTATTCAGAAATCAACAGTGTTGTGTGTTTAGAGGAAAGTTTCTGTTAATTTTAGTTTCTGTTATGAGCTCTCACCATTTCTGCAAATCAAGCTCCATTTCTTTGAAGGTAGGCACCCAAAAAAATAAAGTTCACTCAGATTAGTAGTCACCCACTGAAAGTCTGATCTAATTGCCAAAACTGTCAAAGGACACAGAACAGAAACTAGAAATCTGTCTACATTTGCTGGACTCACCATATAGCATATGGGGGACAAATGAGAGCTAAATATAATGCTATCCTCTACCCAGAGGAAGTCTGAGCCTTCTTGGCCCACCTCACTTGGAAGTATCCTGACTACAAACCTCCAAACTTTTGCACTATTGGGAAACCCAAAGACAATTAAAAAATGCCAGATCAAAACTCACTGTTCCCTTCATGGATGAAATATGCAATGAAGTCAACAGGAGTGCTGTTAGTCAAATGAGGACCAGGTTTTGCTCAGGTAATACATATTTGCTGAATCATCATGTGATGTTCAAGTACAGCTATGCACTAGGAATCAAGGATTTACTGATTTAACACTTGACTTCTTCATCCTTCTTGAAGTTTTCCTATGACACCATCTTTGATTGCTCTCATTGATTAACTCTCTGACTCTGTGAGGCATCTTACCCACAGTTTTTGTGGATTGCTAAATTAAATGAACGGTTTAGTGACAAACTGATAGGTATTAATCAATTGACTAAAACAACTGCATGGAGAATGCATGCAGAGAATGCATGCAGAGAACAGGCTTGGAAGTGGTTTCTAGTAATCAGAAGTGGAGATCTCATCAGTATGCTGATGATAAGAGAGATAACAAATAGCTTATCTAGGAGCTGATCTGGACCCAGGTGTACTACTCCATTCATATGCAAGTGATATGTCAGGAGCAAAGGCATTTGTTGACTCAACTGCAATTGACCATAATGAGCTGAATCTCTTCTGAAAGGCACCAGTTGTGTTTGTTAACCTGATGGCAAATACTACAGGTCTTGAACCTAAGCCAGAAAAAGAAAGAAGCATTGAAAGAGATATTTGTGGGAAACTGCAGATAGGATTTTATATATGATGCATGACAACGTACTTAAGCTACGTAAATTAACACAATCATTAATCTTGAGATTTCCTTATGAATTGCCTGTTTGCTATTAAGGATCAGGGATACTTGTAGCTTTTGTTTACAAAGAGTAGTATTTTACCTGAAACGCTCTTAAAAAAAGGACTTAAAAATCAGTGTTATATCGGAGTCACAAATCCCTTGAGGATGGACAAAGACAAAATAAAAGAGCCTTCATTGCCCAGGAAAAAAAAACTCGTTTATAAGGAACCTGACTCACAAAAATTGGATTTAAAGGTAGCTGTTAACTAGAGTGGGTATTCCATAATGCAGGTTTTATTAGTCACATCTTCCTATATGGCAGAAATATTTCGTGTTGCTGTATGTATTTCTTACAACCTGTTCAGATACATTACCTAGAAATAAAAATCACAGAAAAACAGTGATCTGCAATGCTCAGTCCAAGGGCCAGAGTAAACAACCTTGGCATTTGGACTCTCCAGGTGCTCAGCTCTGTGGGGCATCCTGCCAGCTTCTCCTGTCACTATGCCTTACACTTTTCTGCACTCTACACAGCCACTAACATAGTGTGCATGACAGGGATGCATTCATTGCACACATGCCACATTGCATGGTCCTGGAGGAGAAGAGCAATAAAAGCTCAGGTTACTAGGCTCCTTAAACAATGAGATGTTCAGGTTCCTAAAGTGAGTCTAAAATGATAAACCAAAAAGAATAGCAGAGAGAAGTCCAGATAGTGGGACCCAAATGCCAATGGACCTTCTCAGAAGCCAGGACCATCCTACCTTTGCATTTATGTTCAGGCACTTAGAAATCTGCTTTACGAGCAAGAAAACATCTGGGTGAATATTTGCATCCATACTGAATTAGGTATAAGGTAATACACTAAGTGATCAGTCAAGGATGATCAGTGCAGCTGAAAGCCTGAGGGAAACCCTTTATAAAGGTTACAGTGTACTTCTGGTGACATTTTCAAATGCAAACTCAACAGTTACACACCTTTCACAATGAACACAAGCTGTGTCTTCCTGAAAAGCCTGCAACAGAAGGAAGAGCACACAAACCCCAGGTAATTATAGCCTAGGGGCCCATTATATATTATATTAATTTAGTGATTTGTTCCCGCAGACAACCATACTGCAACAGCAATGCAGATTTTGCTGAGCACCATTAATTCCAGGGTATGCTATAGTGGTGACTGTAAATTCTGAAGTTGCTCCTCAGACTTTTACGCAGGTAAAATTCCCATTTAAACTATGGGAAAATTTTGCATCAAGAAAGATTAAATATAGCAGCTCTCATATCTTTTCTGCTGGAGACACCACTTCCTGGTCTTTGACCTGCCTCTGTGATATGAGTGTCACTCCTCATCTGAATTTCTGGAGGGCTCATAATGCTCACAGAGCTGTCACACAGGGCTCACAACCCTACGCAGGACATCCACTAAGCTGACAGTTTAGTCTGGACATGACTGGAACTGCTGATCACACCAGTGACTGGCTGCTCCATGACGTCTCTATATTATTCCTGCTCCAGCAAAAAAAAAGTGAAAATATTGTATTGCCTGCACTGAAAATTTTCTTAACTTAATGAAGACCTTTTGTCAATTCTTATTGACTGATGGGAAGTCATCAGTGACTGAGTAAATAAAGCTATGTTCTAACATGTGGGCTTAGTCATCTATTTTGACAGCCAAATAATGGTTTAGTTTTCATCATAGTGTGTTAGTGAATGAAAATAGCTAGCAAAAAGAAAAACAAAAATAAGAAGGTCTGATTTCTCCACAGAAAATGAGACATTCAAAGAGACTTACTGGGTTTGTAAAAATAACTAAGGGAGAACTGAGAAGCTCCTACCCCAGTTTTACTGTTCTTTTGAAATGG
The DNA here is from genome assembly GCF_034315485.1 of Pezoporus occidentalis. Classification (NCBI taxonomy): domain Eukaryota; kingdom Metazoa; phylum Chordata; class Aves; order Psittaciformes; family Psittacidae; genus Pezoporus; species Pezoporus occidentalis. Next base: position 7,108,296 of record NW_026915268.1, read on the forward strand.
AGGATAAACCAGTTCTAGACTCAAGCATTTTTAATCTGAATACATACATCAGAACTGAAGCCCTGCCATTATTCCATTACACAAACCAGTAACTTCCAAAGGCAGGGTGGAAGCTGGGATCAAGGACTCTCATCTCCAGCGCTCATCAGAGACCAAGTACATCTGAGACCAAATAGTATGCTTTACTATTCCACTTAATTTAGATTCCATAGATTAATTTACAAGAACTTCACTCAGAGACACAAAACAGAAGAGAAACTAAGGTGGAAGCATCAGTTAACATTAGTTCCTCACATATATTCTGAATTGTCATAATCTTACCTGTAGTAGCACTGGACACTGTTGGCCACTGTTGATCAGGCCCTCCCGGTCCACCACGTAGGATTCCTGCCTCCTCCATATGCACAGCACTGAAGAAGCACATATCACCATTAGATTATACAGTTCCCTTCTGCCCCAGGCTTTATAACATCTCCCTTTCTTGCTGCTCTTCAAAAGTCATAGCCATTTGTAGTATTGCATGATGCTAACAAATTCTTCTGGAGCATGGAGAACTGTTTTGACTTGCACAAGTTATCTTTGATTATTTACTAAAACATAATTGTGGCATAGTTGGTAAAAACAAACATACCTGCAGGACACTTTGCTTTCATTGACTGGAAGTCACTAACAAAAGGTAGTTACACACCTTCTTTGCCATTACAAGCAAATGATAAAGTGTTGGTGGGGTTACTTCTGAACTGTTGGCATTATGCTACTTTAACAGATCCCACCTTCCTGGGTTATTGCATGCTTCTCATGAGCAATTCAGAAAGAGAAATACGATTTCTCAAATGTGGAAACTAACATGGCAAATTTTACAGTGTCACATCAAGAGCACTTGGTGTTGAATGCACCAATCTGGGTAATAGCCAGCACCTTAAATGGAAGGAAAAGAAAAAAAATCTGCTACCTTTAATACAAAACTAGACACATTTGTGTGTAATTCCTTAGAAAAACAGGATTCTGTGACTGTGCCCATCTCTGCTCATCTGCTTCTCAGCTCCCTTCCACACTCCTAGTTGAACTCAATGGGCAGTTTCAACAAAGCACGGCAGACGTCAAGGTTCCTGGGGATACCAAATTTCTACAAATTTTATGACAAATCAGCTTCTTATAAAAATCATCAGCTGGGCAGGTCACACAGGTGCAGATCAGGTAAAGACAGGACTGCTGATGGGAGAGAAGTAAGGAACACAACTTCATTAGCTTCCCTACATGAATTAGCTCCCCAAAGTGAATTGCTTTAAATGAGTGCTGACTTTTCATTAATTGTTTGAGTAACTTCAGGCAAGATCTTGAACTTCGTATGGAAAGGAATATGAATCCACAGGATTTGGTTGGGAATACACAAGAGCACGCCTGACTCTGGGGACTGGTAGGTAAGATGCTCATATAGGCAGAACTCCCGCTTCAGCATCCTGCTCCCAGACTGTTTTTTCATTTTGAATAAAGCAGTCAGAGATTAAAAAAAAACCAGCACAATAGCAGGAACATAAAAGAAAGAAACAAGTTTGCCTAATAGGCCACAGAATCAAGCTTGCTCTTCTTCCTTTCCTTCTGGACCCTGAGGTTTAGGTTCCTTGGTACACAGTAACCCAAAGTCAGCTGTCCATGTTAGACAAAAGGAAATCTGGACACAGCCTCACTTTTCCTTTTTTGAAAATCCTTCTCATATCTTCAAAACACACTTTAAACTGCATTAATCATCTTGATTGCATCATGTGGTTAATAAATGGACTGGAGGAGCAGCACACTTCTATGGTAACAAGAAACAAGACAGAAAATACATCAATGCTGCAGTCTGTTGAAAAGTATCAGTATGGATGATTACAGGGAGCTTTAAAGTAAACAAAAAGTATATAATCACAGCTAAATAATTCAATATTGTAGCAATACGCCTTGACAGTCAATGTATCTAAAGGCAGGAAGCAAACACAAAAAAAAAAGCACAGATCTATAGTAGTACAGTAACAATGTAAGATGCAGTCAGATTGAATCTGTAACATTTGGAGACTGGAAGTGACAGCAGAACTTGGTTGCTTTCCATCTCAGCACAGCTACCCTCAGACTAGGGCATCAGAGGAGGCAGACAGCTTTGTCCTTTTCACAGAGGACAAACACAATTCCCTTTCATGTGGGGAAACATCATACATACCTTTGCATTCCTGCCCTTAGGGATGCAGAGTAGCGCCAGTCAGGATTGGGATGTTTTGGCTGTAGAAACAAAAGCCCAGGAGAACGTTGTTAATGTATGTTAAACATGTTGAAAAGGATATGCATCTGAGTGAGTTTGTCAGAAAAGTCTATCTGGAGCTACTCAATTTTTGGGAACATTCAGAACTGCCAAATCTTTCTGTATATCTAGAGAAACTTTCAAATGGACACATAGAGAGCATCTCTGTAATAGAGAAACTTGTTTGCATGCCAAGGCCTTTGGCTAGAGATGATCTCTGTGGAATGACATGTAATGCTGGAAACTGGTAGACAGTCATTTTGTACATTTATCAACATTCTGGGCTTAGGAAAAAAACTACACCATAAATCCGTAAAACATGTTGTTTGTTTTCCTGAATAAACTGAGGAAACTCAAGCTCCTGCACTGAACAGCATCCGTCTGAGGATGTAAAAAATGCAGCCCCCTGTGAAGAGGACACACGGGGCAATCTGTCTGCTGTGAGGTTTCTGCTTGCATTCAGTGTACTGCAGAGGACTGCACTAGATTGTATCAGATTTCCAATCTGCAGCAAGTCTTTTACCCAATGCAGACACCTTTCATAACACCAAGAACCGTTACATTTTCCGTGTTCATGGAAGGGGAAAATAGCCAGCAATACCCTTTGACCAACAAACCTCAGCATGTGCTGCAGAATGGCTTGCTAAATAAGGAGATAATTTTTTTTTTTTTTTATTGTCAGGGGACCATCAAAATAATTTTCAATGCAAGTTCATGTCTTTCAAAATTAAGCCCTAAGCACACAACAAGGTTATTTCTCAGGATTCTCAAGACATTATTCTGTAAGTAATATCACAGCCACTGCTGAACTTCAGGCACCTGAATTCAAAGAGAGAAATTATGTCCAGAAAAATAATGGACTACGCTCATTCCTGGTCTCTTGTACAGTGCCAAACACACAAATAATATACGACAGTGATGGCTTAATTGTCTTAAGTTATTGGAGGCAGATCAGAAATGAATTTGGTCCCATTACTTGGAAGAGAAAAAGAAAGTGTTGAATGCTCTGAATTATTTAAAGCCAATTCTGTCTTTTCTCTTGAGGTCTGGGGTATGCTTTTCCCTGGATCAATAGGTTTTATTCAAACAAAAATGGAGCAATTACAACTTACACTATTGCTACATCACCATATTTCTTGGGCCCAGCATCACTCAAGTGTGAGATGCTCTTGGATGATGTGCATCCTAATACTTTTTATGGTCCAAGTTACACAGAAAGGAGGAGGCTGCCATTTGCAACCACACATTAAACATCTGTGCTAAGCAATTTCCTTCCCATTTAGCCCCAATTCCCTGGTATGCTCAGGCTCTGCTGAGTTTAGCAGAAAGTGGCTTGACAAGGAGCCCATCATGAATGGTTTCGGTATTTTCTGATTCATTCCATTTTGGTCCCAGTCCCAGGGATGTCAAAGCAACCCTGAAGTCAACCATGTAGTAAGAGTTAATGAATGCGGATCGAAAATAATACACTGATCAGACCCACTTCTGAGTTTGACTTTCTTGACATCTGAAGGGTACTGACACCAGAAGGTTTGGCTTTTCCTCTGCTGGGGATTTTTTTTACAGCAGAGGAACTGCTGGTCTGAGGGTGGGAGGAAAGCCCTTTCGTCTTTTTGCAATGGGAGAGGTGCAGGTTAGTGATTTATACAGGCCTATAAGCAGGGTGAGGAGGAGGAATCTTACCACGGTCCCAGGCAAAACACAGATGAAGTGGAAAAGTCTAACATAAGCCTAGTAGGAGTGAGAAAATAAGAAAATGGCCACTTCCTCATAGTATATAGATTTTTGGTTTTCAGATGAGAGCTTTCCAGCTCTTGGCTAGAAGACAAAAACCTATGGGTTTTTTTTGCAGTTGGAACTTTCAGACATCATAAAATAAATGGGTGATGATGGCAACAGAAACTCACCAGTTAGGAATTCATTACTTATTCACTTCACACACATAGACCAACATTCATCATGTCACTATAACAGAGAAGCAACTAGGAGATGGTGGTATTTTCAAGAGTTACTATCCACAAGCTGTGGCATCTTGTGGCTACTCCTAAACAGTTCTCTGCTTGTTACTACTCTTCAAGCAGGGCTGTAGTGCTGTTCCCAGAGGAGCAGAAGAAGGAAGGATGAGACAGGATCATAAAAATATACTCTGGAGATGGAAAGATCTATTGCCACAGTTGACTTTTAGACCTTTGAGGGGCTGAGGTTTTGTTGTTCATAGAATCATAGAATCGTTAGGGTTGGAAAGGACCTTAAGATCATCTAATTCCAGCCCCTCTGCCATGGGCAGGGACACCTAACGCTAAATTGTATCACCCAAGGCCTCGTCCAACCTGGCCTTGAACACTGCCAGGGATGGAGCATTCACAACCTCCCTGGGCAACCCATTCCAGTGCCTCACCACCCTAACAGGAAAGAAATTCCTTCTTATATCCAACCTAAACTTCCCCTGTTTAAGTTTTAACCTCTTACCCCTTGTCCTGTCACTACAGTCTCTAATGAAGAGTCCCTCTCCAGCATCCCTATAGGCCCCCTTCAGATACTGGAAGGCTGCTATATTGTTGTTATTAACTGTGAAAAATTCAGTGTCTGGGGCTTCCCTAATTTTTCAAGTCTTCACAGGAAGAACAGGAGGAGCAGGCAGTTGGGTAGCAGCCTACCTTTGTCCAGACCTATTCACACCCAGTTTTACCATGTGCACACTGGTAATGCAGACTGAGATCTTTTAGACCTCAGCAAGACACACGTTTGTCCTACACTTGTGTTACAACAGGCTAATGTCCTGCAACTGGCAAAACTGGTGGAATTCCAATTTTGTCGGTGTAACCGGCTTCTCTTTTTGTTCTACTGTAGACTGTAATTCTATAAGATCCTCTGTCATAACACAAAGATTTCTTCAATACAGCTTTAAATAACATTGGGCAATTAGGAGCAAGAAAGGTAAAAAAACCAGGACCACTAATAGAAGTGACAGCATAGCAGAGGCAGCAAACCTGCTCAGCAACATTTTTCCCCCGATCAGACACAGCAGTGTTGCTTCTTATACCCCCATCAGGCATTCATGGTCTGCCTGGTTAGGTTGGCTTATGTTTCTGGTTAAAAACAGTCCACCTTTACCAGACCACCCACTGAAACCTGCCATATTTGACACGTGCTGTCACCCAGCACACAGTCACAGTGCCATGACATGATACCGCCCATCTCAAAGTAGAAATGCATCTTCAGCATAGTCCCAGGGGACAGGAGTCTGCCCAGGAGCTGTCAATGGGCTTCTCTACAAAGCCCTGTCACAGAATTTGCTGTGACAAGTGTAGCTGTGTCATAAATCAACACCACTAAGACAAGACACAGCTGGCCAGGAAGCATGAGTACAGAGAGGAAACCCGAAGAGGAATACAGACTTTGAAGTGTTCCAGATGCTTCCCACCTCTATATTCCTGTACACTTACTATGTCACATCATGTTGATGTAAAGTCACACAATCCAGCACAAAACTAAACATCATTTCCCCTTTCTCCCATCACCTGCTTTTCCTGATTTAGTAACAGCACACATCATCATACTTATGAGTCAAAATCTATCCAGGCACCTAGAGAAGTGCCTGTCATCACACCAGTTGAACACCTCATGCCAACATTCCAGTCACCAAGGTTATATTCTGCACCCACATAACCACAAGCATTATGTAACTAGTAACAACCAACCAACCCTACTAGAAAGTCTGATAAGCAAAGTGAATGTAATATAGAATGGAGCCACCCTAGTAGCAAAAAAGCTCATGCAAAATTTCACACAATTGTTTTCAAATGGCACAGAATGGGTTAATTTAAGAATCACTGCATTGATTCATGGAGAATAAACTTAGTTGAAAGTACATTGTTACAAACATTTTGCTCACTTCTCTTTTTTAGCTGACGCTTCAACACAGTGAGGATTTGCCCCTGGAACAGAAGGAATTTCTAAAATCTGTTAATGCCCTGTCATGAAAATCAATGCAAAGGCTACCATTCACTTCAACAGCTGCTAAAACAGGGCCTGCTAGAGGTAGAGAAGTGTGAATCAAATATTCGCAAACAGTTACCAGATGATACGACTGCTAAAGACACCCCACTCCATTCCTATTTCCACACAACTGCACAACAGATTGATATAAGGTGTATTTATCAAATACATCCGCTTTGAAGCAATAATAAAAGGCCTTTCATCACCCCTGATCGCACGCAGCTCTGCTTGTTTTCCAGTGAGTCACTACTGACAGATGTGGGGAAACAGAGCCTTCTATTTCTGATTTCCTTCAGTAAATGTTTAGAATTAATTTGATGTGGGGAACAAACTATTTATACGCTTAACATGTATTTATTATACAAGAAGCCAGAACGGAAACTAGAAAAAGGTGTAATTCAGAAATCCAAAGATTTTAGCCCCAGCAGTGTTCATTTCCATTCCTAACTGAGAAAACAAAGGTGAAGGGAAAAGGCAAGTGCTTCTGTAAAGTATCTTTAATGAGTGCCAAGAGAAGAAAACTGCCTCTGCTTAAGATTGTATGCAAATTTCTGCTGGCACAGCAGAACGCATCAAACCAAGAGCGTGACCCTGCTGAAGCACAGACCAAAACAGATTCAGATACTGCCACTAAACAAAAGAACATTTATAGTTAACCTTTACAATGTCAAGGGGCTGGAGAATTTCTTAAAGGCTTAAGTTCTTGAACTGAGATTGTAAGATATTCCACCTTTAATACCTTTAAAGCCTCTGTGAGAAATCTCTTGGAAAGACTGCTCCAGACAATGCTGTGGGTTTACTGGATTTAGACGCTTCAAAACATACTTGCATTTTAAAGCACTATCAAGATGTGTTCACGTCAAGTGTTGTTTTTTTCTGTATGCTTAATAGGCTTGTTTTGAAGTGCAAAATACAGAGAAAGAAGGAGTAAACAGCTGTAAAACTCCAATGAACCCCTGAATGTTACAGTCACTGATGTGCAGCTTTTGTTATGCTTTCTAAAAAGTGTCCATAGAGCATCATGCAAATTTATTTCTGAACATCACATGAAACATCATATTTTGTCAGCTAGATGTATCATTACACAAAAAAGGGTACAAGGAAATGTATAATTAGAAGAGCTTATATCTAGTTATATGAAGTATCCAGGCAGCCCACCCATCATTAGCAATGTGCCAGCCTGCCTCTTGGGAGGGAAAACTGTTAAAGCCTGTTGGCTTCATTGTTATTCCCTGTATTAAAGGGAAAAGATTGTCATGAGATGCAAGACATAATGGATGAGCTTAGCTGTACAGAACATAAGAACAAGACAGGAGGGTTGGAAAGAAACTAAGCACGAGAAGCTACCCAGACATCACTCAGCATCTTCACAGGCATATGAGAAAAAGGACTCCAGAGTAAAGCACCAAAACCTTTCCTGAAAATGACAGATATCTGCTGCAGCAGTGCCCAGTAACAAAATCACATCTTCATGCATCCTCTTCATAGCTGAATGCACCCCTCTTTCAAAAGGCAGGAATCCAGGCTGCCCCAAACCTCACACAGACCAGCAACAAAGCCACAGTATTTTGCTCTCTATATATGTTGCCTGCCTGCTCAGCTGCAGTAGTTACCCAGCTGATGAGAGAGAGATACCCATTAACCCTGTGTTCTCATTCTTATCACCAGGTTCCTGCGAGCAATAACCATGTCTAAGGTTTTCAGTGCAACTGTAAGCATCAGTACACTTCTTTCACAAAACACACTTGGTTTGAGAGATTCTTATAAACCTATAACTGACCGTACAGGCAAGGAGAGTTACTGCAGAAGTACAGGCTGTTTTTCAGAAACAAGCTTCTCTTCCACCTCCACAACATTAGCAGTACAAGTCAGAACACAGGAATCAGTGCTTCAACAGGTACAAAGAATTCCTTACCTAACCTTAATACACTGGATTTCCCCTTCCACTGCTTCCTTCTAATGACCCAATGAAGTCAGTCACAACTTAGTGTGAAGTAATTATTAACATCTTTGACCTTACTGGTAAATACGCAAAGGATTAAGACATTGCATTGAGTGTTACTGAGATTTATCCCCAATAACTCTGAAATACTTTTCTCTCACTGTACAAATGACATTTACAAAATACTAGCCTTTGTGAAACCCTGCATACAATATGCAGACATAGAAAGCCCATTCACCTGGTCCCATCCTCATCGAGCAACCAACAGAAGAACAATTTCCCAAAACTGGAATAAAAGGTGTCTATTCATATTTTCCAAAAGTAGCATACACATCTGCAATGAACTTTGTAAATCAGTGCAAGGACAATGATGCCTGTTGCTATACTACAAAGGTGAAGACATGGATTTTAAAGCCTGATTAAAAGTCCACTTTAACGAAAAAGAAAAACAGTTCTCTGAAGATCTGCTAATACAAAGACCATTATTCTTAAAAAGTATCATTGTGTTGCTAAGCAATAGATGGCAGCTTCCACACAGGTGCTGAGTCTGAAACAAGGGAAAGACATAATTTTCCAGGATGTAATTAACTAGGAATTAGTAATTAGTGAATGCCATTACATTCACCCATTTTCTCATGTACACCTGCTTTACATCTTCATAGCATGTGCTACCACAGCACAGACCTAAGAAAAAAACTTGTGATGAGCAGAACTTGTCAGAATTTCACCTTGTTTCAATCATGCAGATCTATTTGAGTAATTGGTTACTCTTTCAGCTCTGTTGTGCTATACATCTCTCTACTTCAAGTTTGGGCTGGCTTTGCTGCTGCTGCCTGATCTGCACTGCTGTTCAAAATTTGCTAATTCATTGCATTCAATTGAGTGATTCCCAAAATGCAATAGGATTCTGTCTGTTGAATTACTTTCCTATTTGTTTTGCATCCCAAGTGAAGCTATTTTCAATTATTAGTTCTCTTTTTTCTCCAGAAAAGCAGGTGCAGGGTGTATGTTTCACATTTGATTCTTCAGCAGACACACTTACACAGTATGTCTCACACTCCCTCCTATATCAAACAGATTTCAGGCATTTTGTTGCACTCAGAAAGATTTTAAGGTGAAAAAACTGCATAGAAAAAGAAAAAATACACTTCCCCCCCCCCCCCCCAACCCCCCCCGTCACCATGATTTACAAAAAAAATAGTGCATTCATTTTAGATGGATTAATACTGAATGGACAATCATTACTCTTTAAAAGCATTTTTATGGAAGACTTACTAGTCCTTAAGATTTGTGCATGTTTGTGTAACTAAACAGTTGAAAAAGATGCTAACATCTTCATAGGTAAAGAAATATAAAGAAATAAATTATAGCTCTGTGGCAAGAATACAAAAGCCAGGCTCCTTTCTATCACACCACAGTTACCCCCCTAGATTTCCCACTTCTGGAAACACAGCACGCGTTAGTGCACAAACTGATCTTATTGCTGCCACAATCGTAGGACACACACAGTAATCACAGGATTTCCCTTTAGTGGACCACATTTAGTCTCTTTTGTGAGTGCTTCTGGGTTTAGTTCTAATATGTGTAGAAAGCAAACTGTACAGAGCATGCAAACCACACATTGACTGCAGACTGCCTGTATGCTAGCATAAAGCAACCATTAATTCTTCGCTGTGGGAAAATATTGGAAAGGTTAATATGCTGCTGGTCAAACCATAGGTATTAAAGAATTTTCAGCAGCAAGCCAGCAGGTTAGAAGTTGTCACACTGTAACATAATGACAGGAACTTGCCATAATTCTCCACAAAGATGTCACTGGCTTGTCACTGCCCAGAAAGCATGAAATGCGGCATTGGGTAGAACAAACATTATCAAAGGAGGGACTGCAGTTTTCAGATAACTAAAACATGCCCATATTAGGACACAAATCCTATGTTATTGCAATGATCTAAATTCAACAGCTTTGTCTAGTGAAACCACTGAAGCAGAAAACATCCATAACTGACATAATCTATTGATTTCCAGCCTAATCACATTTTCTTAATTTATGTTTTCCTGCAACATTAGTTTCAGCATCCAAAATTTAAGACCACCTGTTATCCTCTAGCACTATGGCTGCAGGCAGTTTTAGATCTGTAAAAGAAAAGAGAGGCAATACTGTGTACAGCATACACTGTGAAAAAGAAATGAATCTCAAACAGATGCACATACTGAACTTACTAAACAGACCCTGAAAGCCCCAGCATTTACCTACAAACAAAATGTATTGCACAGATCAAATTCATTAAAACCATATTTCACAGCTTTGTGTGAGTGAGCCCGGAAGGGAATACACTTTAGAGATTTCCAGTTTGAACCTACAGATTTGCTCAGAGCACTGTGCTGACCATTTATCAATGTAGCCTCACCTCATTAGGCGTAATGGAGTCATTTTTAAGTATGATCAGGTTTTGTGCGCTCTGCCCACTCTGTCCTGTCAGATGCCTCTCAGTCATGACTGCAGAGGGACCAGTAGTTCCTGTTGGGCCACAGGTATTGTAAAACATAAAAGTGTCACTTCCCGAGCCCGCTGTTAGGCATGCCTTATAGCAGTAGGTCTTAGTGAGAGACCCATTGCCCCTCACTTCAATGAAATGGGGTTGTACTTTTAAACCATGAGGCAACCTAGCATCGATGTTGTTGTTGGCCTGCTTGTATAATTCAGCAGGGGACCGTTCTCTGACCCCACAGAACCCTCCGCAGCAGGAGTCCCCATACAGACTGTATCTGTAGCACTTGATAACAGTAAGCCCAATGATTGTGAAAAGGAAAACAAAGGAGATGGCGCTCAAAGCAATAATGAGATAAATAGTGATCTCTGAGTAATTGCTTGGACTTTTTAAGTGCCTTCTTTTGTCAGGGATGATTTTGGAAACTCTGTCCACCACTGCAACAGTGATGGCTACTGATGAGGACATCGGTGGTTCTCCATTGTCTCTCACCTCCACCGTCAGGTTGAAAGTAGGTGTGCTGTCTTCCCCCAGTTTGCGAGTAGTCCTAATCTCCCCAGTGTGGAGCTCTACCCTGAACAAACCTGGATCTGAGGTTTGCACCAGGTGGAAGAACAACCAGGCATTTTGTCCTGAGTCCCCATCAATGGCTATAATTTTGGTTACCAAATATCCAGCATATGCTGAGCGTGGGATCATCTCCAGGGCTGCTGAAGTGTTGGTTGAGGTAGGATACAGAATCTGTGGAGCATGGTCATTCTCATCCACCACGTAGATATGGACAGTGACAGTGCTGCTCAGTGATGGGATCCCAGCATCCTGAGCCTGGACAACCACCTGGAATTCCCTTAGTGTCTCATAATCAAAGGACCTGACAGCATACATGTCACCACTATCTGATTTAATGGAAACATAGGAACTGACAGGTAGCCCTTCAATCTCCCCATCTAGTAGAGAATAGGTCACATAGGCATTTTCGGCGACATCTGGGTCAGTGGCTTTGATAGTGCACATAAAGGCTCCAAGGGGGTTGTTCTCAGGGATGTAAACTGAGTACACAGGTTCCTCAAATCGTGGAGGATTGTCATTAATGTCTGAGATCTCCACATGGATCACCTTCTGGGAGGAGAGAGGGGGGTTCCCAGAGTCAGTAGCCGTAACTGTGATATTGTAGGCTGCTGCTTTCTCGTGGTCCAGATTGCCCTGGGTGACCAAGGTGTAGGAGTTTTTGAAAGAGTTCAGTGTGAAGGGGAGGCCAGGGGGAATACGCAGGCTCACCTGCTTGTTCAGCCCTGAGTCCTGATCAGTGACACTCATCAGGGCCACCACAGTTCCTGCCTTTGCATCCTCTGGCACTGGGCTGTACAGAGAAGTCAGGACGACCTCAGGAGCATTATCATTGGCATCCACAATGTTGACTAGCACCTTGCAGTGTCCAGCCATAGAGACAGGGCCCTGATCAGCAGCTTGCACATAGATCTCATAGGAAGATGCTTCTTCATAGTCCAAAGTGCCATTAACCCGCACCTCCCCTGAGTGTGGGTCCACACTAAAGAGCTGCCTTACCTTCTGTGGGGTGTAACTGCCAAAGGAGTAGATCACTTCCCCATTGGAGCCCTCATCAGGGTCTGATGCATTGAGTTTGACCACCAGCGTGCCAGGCAGGGCATTCTCCAGAAGGCTCACAGTGTAGGTGGAGCGGTCAAAGGTAGGTGGGTTGTCATTGGTATCCACAACACGCACAGAGATCTGAGCTGTACCTGACCTGGGGGGGTCCCCACCATCCACAGCAGTGAGCACCAGCTGCTCCAGGGCACTCTGCTCCCTGTCCAGTGGCTGCTGCAGCACCAGCTCCAGGAGCTTGCTGCCACTCTGGAAGCTTTTAAGGTCCAGGGCAAAGTGGCGGCTGGGGCTGAGCTGGTAGCTCTGCACAGAGTTGGTGCCCACATCAGGGTCCTGGGCACTCTCAATGTGGAAGCGGGCCCCGGGCATGGCAGACTCACTGATCTCCAGCCGGTAATCCTGGCGGGGGAAGCGCGGTGCGTTGTCATTGATGTCCAGCACCTCCACCTCCACGTTGTGCACCTCAATGGGCTGCTCGATGACCAGCTCCAGGCTGAGGAAGCAGGTAGGGCTCAGTTCGCAGAGCGCCTCGCGGTCCATGCGCTCCCGCACCAGCAGTGCTCCGCGGCCCAGCTCCAGCTCCAGGTACTGCCGGCCGGTGCCCGAAGTAAGCCTCGCTCCCCTCGCCGCCAGTCGCCGGGGATCCACGCCCAGATCGCTCGCCACGCTGCCCACGAAGGCTCCGTGAGGCAGCTCCTCCCGCACCGAGTAGCGGAGCGGCCCGCCAGCCGTCCGACAGGCGCACAGCCCCAGTAGCAGCAGGCCCAGCACCACCGCCCCGCCGCGGCTCCGCCGAGCAGCCGCCGCCATGGCCGGGGAGGTGCCAGGGGGGAGCTGCCGGAGCCGCCTCGCTCCCTGGCCCGGCCTCACTCCCCGGCCGGCCTCACTCCCCACCGCCGCCCGGTCGCCTCATGGAAGCGGCAAGCGGCAGCCGCCGGCCGCCCCCGGCTCCGCAGCCGCCCGGTCCATGCTCTCCGGCTGCCTGAGACGGCGGCTCCCAGGAGGAGGAGAAGGAGGAGGAGGAAGGAGGAGGGACCGGGACTTGCCGGATCCGCTTTCTCCTGGTCCAGCTGCTGCGCGGGAGGAGGCGGGGGAGGCCGCTAAGCCGAGGCTGGCTCCAGTTCAGCACCTGAGTAGGGAACAGCGACACGGCTGCAGGCGCAGCCGCCCCGCGCTCCGCTGTGGACCCCGGGTCCCCCGCCGCCTGCTCCGCCGCACCCGCTCACCCACGTGTTGCCGCCCCTCCGTGAGCCGGGCTCCTCGCTCCCGGCGGCCGAGGAATCTCGCTGCCGAGCCGGGGGGGAGGGCGGCTCCCGTACCGCTGCCGCCGCTCGTCTCCGCCCCGGTTTCGCTGCTGAAGCTTCGGGGGCGCGGGGAGGAGCGGGGGAAAAGCCGCAAACCGCTTGCACTTCTGGACCTGCTGCTGCAGCGCTGAAGTACATCCGCTTGGGAGAGTTAAATCAGCGCAGGGCTCCGAAAAAAAACGGGCCTCCAGCCAGGTCTGGTGCCGTCTGTGTGTTGCTGCAGTATGTTTGACGACCTCTTTTCTTGGAGACCTGCCCCTCTGCTCTCTCTGAGATTCATCCTTGCTGCAGCACCGTCCCTCTGCTCAACCTCTGCATGCCTCCCTCCCCACTTCCACCTCCTACCCCACTCACTTGGTAAAATTCTTTGAGTCACACCCATGAGTTATGAGCATTTAAGGTGGGCTTCAGTTCCTCACCCAATGCAATACACAGGCTCAAGGGGATCAAGTGCAGCTGGAGAGAAGATAGAACATGGCCTGTTTTCCAGTTACAGTTTTTTCCTCCTCTGCCTTTGTGATGAAGGATTGGCAAAAAAACAGGGCCACACAGTTGAACAAACTCAGCAGCAAGGTGGAGGTGCTGCAGCTGCAAGGAGTTTTACCCTAATGCCACAAATCCCAGCAAAGACAATAAACTTAAGCATTCATTCATACAACATCTATGTCACTAAGCTGACATATTTAGTAAGACAAACTACAGAACAGAGTCCTCCAGGGGTGAAATGATGTTGCACCTATTATCCAGTGCAGAAACTGCTTCCCTGCTAGTATTCCTTTCCCTCTTGTTTTTTTCCCTGCTTACCCCATAAAGTCTTTTGGAATGTCCAGTGAATCCTCTCTGGATCGGGCTGGTCTATCAAGGGAGGTGGTGACCCCAACATTCAGCTAAAACCTCTTTAATTGCCCTTTGTGAGCCTGGGCATCCCTCACCACATGGAATGACTTTTCAGAGCACAACCTTACACTATAAACCCCCCGAAGTTTTTACTATAATGCACCTGATGTACAAGCCCCAGAGAACAACTGCCCAAATCCTGACTCAGCACTGCTGAGGATGATTAGCAGTCTATCAGCATTTATCAGTGGCCACCATTATCAGAAGAGACAACAGTAAGAAAAGGATTACCCCATTTATGTTTTGGCTGATGGGTTTATTTACTTCTCATCCCATTTTTGCACCCCTAGTATTTGCCCTCATAGTTATTTTAACGTGTCCAGTACCCCCAGAGTCTGCAAATACTGCTGTGGAACCACCCAACCCTGTTTCTCTTTTTAACTAAGATAAATGTAGGCCTGTGCAGACCAAGAAAGACATATAGAGATGCCAAGTGCCCAGAACACCTGGAAAACTGCCCATTTCATCCAGTTGTCTAAACTGGAGCCAAACACTTTTTAAAAGAAATCAGCTTCAAAGTTTTGGCTAGCTACCCACCTTCAAGATCACAATATTCACAGATTCAGAATAAAATGCTCCGGTAGCCTCACAAACCAATCAACCCACCAAAGCTACCCCGCTATAAAAAAAAGCAGCTATAGCAACACTAATATACATGGACTATGCAGCTGCGTCCAAAACACTTGCAGACAGCACATGAAACAGAAGCCAGAATGGGCACACCCTCAGTATTCAAGGAATCTAATAGTGGTTTCATTCAGACAGTCCACGGGTCATCTCTGCCCCACACCTCCCATGTGTCCAGCCACAGAGTCCGCTAACAAACACACAGCACACCAATGAAAGGTCCAAAACCACAGCAACATTGGCAACATGTTGGTAGAGACTCTCTGGAAACAGACAATGCCCACGCAAAGAGGTGGTAAGAAAACAAAGCTCATCTCTGTAGGTAACACCTTCTTAGCCACAAGTTGATTTTACTTACAGTGTGGGAATGACAGCAATATCACATCCTGGGGTTTCTAATCCAGTGAGGAATCTTTCCCACTGTTCCTAGACCCCAGTGAATTACTTCTGATCCAGGCTGTGCTCTAGAACATTCCAGCTGGGTCCCCCCAGCAAGGAAGGGCTGGTGAACTCTCAAATCCTGGCCCACCTCACTATTCACATTCTACCTAGGTTCATCTTCCTCACTATCTCTCTGCGGACAGCTAAGACTGTGCACTTCCAAAGTTTTGCAAAATACCATAGAACATAAACCTGAAGAGCGATAACACACACGCAAGTAATTCCTCAGCATATTCTCAAGCATATTCCATAACATTTGCATTCCCATCAAACATGTTTCTAAACCCCAGGTTCTTAGAAAACTTGTCTTCTAATTTCAGAATTGTAAACCCTAGGTTGTCAGCTTCTTGCCTCTGTGTAAGTTTTAGAGCACCAACCAAATAAATAGGTGCTCTGATTTTTGTTTTACAAACTAATACTGTAGCTTGGCTTTTTTACAGTAACACTGTACAAATGTAAAAGTCTTTCTCCAAACAGTAGCTTTATACAGTTTATGCTGACTACACTGTTTATAAGTGATATACTGAAACTTGCTCTGTTCTGAGCAAATGTTCCCTGAGTCTCTTTACATCTCTATAAAATTCAACCATGGCCACAATAATTTTAGTTATTTCCTTCAGCTTCAGTGGTAATGCTGAGTCAGTCCTGCAGGCCTTGATTTTTAATTCAAGAAAAACTTCCATTAAGAAAACACTTCAGGATCTGGGCTGTAGCAATATTGATTTTTGTAGTGAAAGGCAAAAATTGAAACACAGAAAAACATAATTTCGGTATTAACTGAATTGAGGCTTAGGGGCTTTCTTGGTTTCTTCTTTCCCCAGAGTTTTGTTTTCAGTAATTTCTTGAAATTTCATCTAAGCATCACATTTGAAACACCTTCACAGCTCACTAAATAAAAAGGTACCCAGTGGGTTCAGAGCAATGTACATGAGTAAGAGAATCAGAATCTGTCCCTGCAGCAAAACCAGCTGATAAAACCTACCAAGCCCAAAGATCCATTTGCTGATAAACCTGATAACCCCTGAAGAGGCAGAATACTGCTTGTACAGAGTACTCGTATACACAGGCCTACTGGGCTTTGCTAACATACAAAATTGCACCACTTTAATTAGCTTGGTTGAATTAAATGGTATGAGTCCTTTAATGTGAGTACAAACACACTGGTGATAAAATCAATATATTCTTTGCTACGAGTTCTGCAGAAGAAAATCAAGAATATACCAGGATTTTGATACATATCTATGCTAGAAGTTGTAGTAACCTAACTATTTTAGTATGAAAAGTCCTCACATTCCTATGCAAGCCTTCCTTCAAACAGTTCTACATATAAATATGCTTGAATTAGTAGCAGTCTAATGCAGTGCCACAGAAATATTTCTGTGCAGGTATTTCCCTTAGCAGTGACACAATTATACACAGATATAGTTCTGTAGGTATTTACAGCTTTGAAAAGTTCAGACATCTCAAATCACACCTGTACAAGGAATGCTTTCATATAACATTGTAACTAGAATCACCTAAATTTGTTTGAGCAGCAATAAACCTATGTTCAATTTGCTTCATTGCAGAACACTGCAGAGTCCTTCCTCTGGCTATTTCTGAGTCTCAGGCAGCAGAAGGAGGAAGAAAAACATATTAGAGAACAGGAAGAAGTGAAAATACAACACATTAACTGAAGAACTCCAAGGTATTATCAGCATTTGAAAAGATATTTTGCTTCTTTGTAACTAATTTCACCTTCAGTAACTCACATCCCTTAAACATGATATCCAGCAACTCAGTTGTCACGATGTAGCTCCTTCTGAACTGGTAAGAAAGCCCCAGCTCCGAGGGTCAGGGTCTAGATTTTTGCATGTTTTCTTGACAGAATGTAGGTTTTTAGCAGCAATGAGATTGCTTGTATACCATATAAATGCACACACCATTTCTGCCTACTGATAAAGACGGAGACAAGTCTAGAGAATCCATATAGTTTAGCTGGTAACAAGCCAGGAAGTGGTGTCATTCTCTAGAAAAAAAATTACATTTTCTCTATGTGCCTGCTTGCATGTGGTGCCTACAATTTGTCTGCCTTACTTAGAATTAGATCAAGTCCACAGAAAAGGAACATCCATCAGTCACAGCCCTTATTATATCAACCACAGTGGAAACTCTAAAGAATGACTCAAATTTGTGGAGTTTCTTATATACAGGTTTTCTTTCCAGTGAAATGGTGGACTGTAGCACCATTTTCTAGTCCGTGGGTACTCATGAGACTTATAGATAATATATCTTGATAATTTCAGGGGATGCTCATGCTACTTCTTCAGTCCCACCCCACCCATCTTTCATTTCACTCTCTTGGGATTGCTGCATTCTTCTGCACCCTACTTACTTCAGTCACAGACCCTCTCCACTTTTCTCTGAAGAATATATACACTATTGGGTCTGGTGACTTCCCATGTCTCAAGTACTATCTCATCAGGAAGATACTACCCAGAGATGATAAGGCAATGCAAAGGCAGGCGTGAAAGTGATTCATACCCTACAGCAGCTCCCTGCCTGACAAGCTTCCATCAGTCTTGATTCAGCAATACCAGCTCAGAGATCCCAAAATATGAGACAGTGGGCTCTGCAGTCAGAATGGAACCACTGACCAACTGCTTAAACAGAGCCCTGCAGCTGAACCAGATCTCTCTCAGTATATGGTCTGCATTCTCTCTAAGGGGTTTTCTGAAGACATGCAGTTCTCCCTCTTCCTAAAAATACTGCAAAATGCCTCCCTGAGGTCATGCAAACTTCTTGTTTCTACATTCAACTTCTTTGCTCCTATGTTCAAATCGACTTCCACACTTGAATTACTTGTTGGCATGTCATCTTTTCACATGCAAATTCCCTCTCATAAATAGGTCTCAAGCCAGATTGCTCAGTTGGATTGGATTGGCTCCGCTCCATTCTTTCACATCTTTTCCTAAATCCATTTTTCACATTGGTATGAATCTAACTGATGAGAATTTATTTTTGTAAGTCAAACATCTGAAGCCAGACTATTTAAAACATTGCTGTTATGGGAACCAAGGCTGCTAAACATCCAGAAAAAATCCTGTTAGTATTTAGGTCACAATTTCTCTGCAGTTCTGTGCTTCCTGTTATTCTAGAAAACAGCATGTAAAGAAAAAGAGGTGGTAGGTTGGGGTATGGTGAGTGTTGCAAACCTCAATTCACACAAACCATCTATAACAAAGATACGTAGAAAATACATTTCTCCTGATCATCAGTGCACATTAGTCTCTCACTTCCAGTCTCAAATTTAAGGACAGATCTCTGACTCATTCTGTTTCTCTTCTGCTATATTTTTCCGATGACTTAAAAATCCTTTCAGTTATTTATTGACCATAATGTCACAGCGTGCCATTCTAAATGGAAGGACATTAACAACTTGGACATAAACAAAATAAATTTCACATTTCTGAAGTCATCACAGAGCTTGTCAGTGCTACTTCTTCTGCCAATATTTTCTTGAAGGTTTTAGTCAGTGGATTTTCCTCTACTACCACTGTCTCTCTTCACAGCCAGTCTTGGTCTCTCTTCTATGCATTGTGATTCTTCAGCAACTGCCACTAGATTTCAGCCCAATGAAGTGGTTGAGAGTCCCACTGTAGTCAAACAAACCACTTCCAGATGATAACTTCATTTGTTTCCCTAGCTCTGGTTACTGCCTTACCCAATGCTTCTATTCACTCATGTTGCATCTCCCTCTGTGGAGTCTGAGAACTGGGATAAACTTAGAAGGGAACTGTCCCTTCTGCAACTGTATATGAATGTGTCAGAGCAATTGCCCAGAAACTGAAGACTCAATTTCACCTTATGCTATGAGAGTTCAAACTTCTTTTCTCACCTCCCCAGAAGTGCCTTCATCATAAGCCTTCTACATTCTTATCCAAAGGCTTCAAGAACCTGTGCCATTTTTGGTCAAAGAGAACAGCAATATGAGGTGTCATTCCGTATCCTAACACCTTAGGTACTCACCTGGAAAGAAGGAGATGGCGGAAACCTCTTTGTGCTCCAAGAAGTTTCATTAACCTTATACTAAATCACCTTGGGATATAATTCACAATAGAACTAGTTCCAATGTTTTATAACTTTTGTGTTACTTCTTATACACACAAGTGTTAGTGATACTGAACTATTTTCACAGCAGGAGTCCTGCCATTTCATGCTCTTTGTACCAGAATCTGATGATCCTTTGCCACAGAAAATGCATAATCAGCATCATTATATGTGCAATAGCACCTTTTATTCTTTGCTGTATTTTTAATATACATTCTTAACACATAAACGCTGAGATCTGTGGTTGTACTTTAATTTTACTTAAGCCACTTTTTTTCTGTCTTACCCACAAAATTTAACTGTTAGTCAGATAGTCCTTGACCCCATTCATACCTGTACATTAAGCTTTTCATACTATCATTCTCATGTTCAGGCATATTAGTATTTCTTTTTTAACTTTACAGTTCCTATGAGAAGATCTCAAAACTGAAGCATCTATTTCCCATCTCTCTCTTGAAACCAGCTCTCCTGGAAGATTTTCTGACTGTTCCAATGTCATGCATATATCTGCCAGTAAGTCATATTTCTGAGGAATGGGTACATTCTGGCACAAACTTACTCGAAGATTGATTTATCCTATTAAAGGAGATCTTGTACTAGACTTGGATGGTCCTATCAGTTCAAGTCACTACTAATGGCTCCCAAGCTCTCCTCAGTGGACATGCAAGTTGGACTGGCAGCTATAAATAACTCTAAATTCATAGTCTGACTCTTAAAGCCATCCTGTTTTTCCTTTCCACTTTTTCTATTTCCTTCTTAACTATTTGTTCTCTACGTGTGTAGGTCTTTTTCCCCCTATCACTAGCCACAGCTTAACTTCAACTTCCCATCTTTTGTTTATACTATTCTCCCCCCTGCCTCCCCTTTTTTTATTTTTCATGTTGATTTCCATACTTTTCACCATCTTGTCTTTTTCCAGTGAATATTCTCGTCTTTCCAACTTCAACCTTTAATCCATTCAGTTATTTTCTACTCAATTTCCAGTCAGCCCTCTTGCCTCTTTCATTTTTTGCCTTGATCTTCCACTTCCTTTATGTTGATTTTCTATATTTCTTTCCCCTCAGCATCCTAGGACTTTTGCATTTGTCCTCTGGATATACAAGAAATCTACTCCGTTCCAAAATGATGCTGATTAGGGGTGCTGATGTCTCCTTTCCCCTTTATTTTTGTCTATACACCACAGATAAAGTAGGAAGCTAAGCACCAAACAGTGGCATGGAATCAACAGAAATAGAGAGCTAGGTATAAAAATAGATAGTGGGAATCAAAAGTACAGGAAAGGAGTAATATGAGGAACAGTCACCTTCCTCACTGCTGAGAAAGACTGACAGCATTTTCTTTAGAGCCTGCCAGTGCTTTTCTTTAACGGGAAAAAGAGGTCCAGTTTGCATTACAAAAGACTGTGTAAGTACCCAAGTACTGCTTATTCACTCTCTTGAACACATGTACTAAGTTACATTTAATAACTTTATTCCTGCTCCCTGCATACTCTGAAGTGTCACTTCTGAGTTAACCACCTGAATTTGAAACTGCTCAGTTTGGATCTGAAAGGGAGCTGGCAATCGCATAGGTTGTTGATCCCACAGTTTTAATGATGACCTAAGTTTGCCTTTGAGCATGCTTGAAGTATTGACTGTCAATGCTCTAACTATAACCTGTACATCTTGTGCTAGATCAGATTTTGCCTTTTGGAAGGTTGGTGCTTTCTACTCTTTCATTTGCACTTTCTTTTTTGCTCTGCTGTTCACCTAGTGACTTTTCCAGGTTTGATGCATTTCCTAATAGCATCTCCATGAACTCTCCCTATCTGTGAAAGTACATCAAGTTAGAAAATGATAAATTAAAGACATAAAAGCATATCTTAAGCTTTAATGTCAATGCTTAGTTTACTGAGCCCTGTATCTGGGCAATCATATTTAATTCAGAGCCACAAAACAACACAAAAAGACATTGTGAAGATCTTTATTCAGCAGAGTTGCCCTGCTTACTACTAACAGGATTACCACTTGTACCAGTTAACTCATGGTGTTGTTATTTGAAGATTCTTTCACTGCAACTCTTAGAAGCATGCTCAATCCATCCTTAACACACCTTCAAGTGACTAAAATGTTACCGACCTTCCACTGACTAAATAAAAAATTTAGGAAAATAAATTAAAAATGAACAGAAAATATGAAAGAACCTGGGCTTACCCATCTTACACCTGCTGCCACTCTGCTTCCTGCTATATTCAAAACATATACACCACCAGCTGAAGCATGCATCAACTGGGTTGCTACTACTAAGTGCATTTTCTCAAGAAAGGAGACCTATGTGCAACTTTAGTCCCACATGACTTCTTAAATATGACTTAAGTGTTTTGTGTTTATTCCCTAGGTGGAAATTCCAGTGTACGTTCAACATACTGCCTGCAGCCACTTCAGGTAGCCCAAGGTACGAGAAGTCTAAGATGCACAATGTGAAGATAGATGGTTTATCCAGTAATTACAACTGAGCCATTTTCAGGTTGCTCTGTATTTCTTCCAGCAGCTGAGAGACCCAGTTCTGTCCTTTCCTCCTCCCTGGCTCATCTTCACTCCAAAGCTATATGGGAGGTTAGCACTGAGCTACAAGTATCTGTTCCAAACCACTACAACATTCTTACACAGCAGCAAGCTACAACTTGCTCCTAAGACTTAATATTTAAAACAGTGCAAAAATGATGAAGGACAGATTTTCTCAGTCTAAAAATCAGACTCAAAATGCTGCTGAACTGAGCTGTACAGAAGTGTCCTAAATTTCAGCAATTTCCCAAGTTAATTATACTTCATCAGAGTTAGAAGCGTAGAGATGACTTTCCTTTTCAAGGATATATTTTAGTATTACTTTCCTTTTCAAGGATATATTTTAGTATTAACAGCTTAATTGCTGTTTTCTTGATGCTGGAAAAAGTCAGTGTCAAGTTCACCAGGAAATTAAATCACTAGAGCTTTTTAAAACACAGAAATGAGGCAAATCATCACCTCTACCTCTGGCTGTTGCAGTTGGACACAAGCCCCATGGCTTTCTGCAGCCAGAAGCTCAAGCAGCCACTATGGTACCATCTCCAAGCCAGAGTAGTCAGAACTGTTGAGATATCATGGAAGTTCCTTGCTGCAGAATGGATGAGCAACTGAAGAAACAATGAAAGTGTTGCTCTGGGCTTCCAGAGCTCACCAAAACAAACCCAGGTTGGGCACAGGATGTATCCAGCATACATCTGCCATGACAGAAAAGCCAGATACATTGTGGAATGAACCTCTGCATGTCTGGTTCCAGCCTTTCAGAGCATTCTCAGGATTACCCATTGTTCAGACTTGAAGTTCTCTACATGGGGGAAGGATAAATTTCACTCCAAAAACAAATGATTGAGGAAAACCTCCATCACAGAATCTACCCAGCTTTTAGCACAAATGGGAAAGACTTTGCTCAGCAACACAGCCAAATACCTGACAACTCTCTACTCTTACCAGCCTTGCCACTGCACTTTCAGTTGCAGGTCTTTGCCTACAGTTCTGGTACATGTAATCTCAATTATACAGACAGAAAATGAAAACCCTTCAACTATTTTAAAGAGCAGCTGAGATCCACAAAGGAGTGGATTAGAGCACAGACAACATGAAACACACTGAGGCTGTGAGGATTTTTTTTTATGAGACCAGTATGCTGCTCCAGAGCTTTCTGTATTTCACATGTCTGCACAGGAATGGCCGAGCAGTGAAAGTAGGACAGGAAAATATTTTGGTTTGTTTGCTAATTCTCAGCAGGCATTTCCGTGCTTAGAAGATTTTTTCCTCAAATCCTATTTAAAAAGAAAAAATCCATCTGCCCAAATTGTGCTGTACTTGGACTATTTTTAACCTATACCCACATATATATATATGATGGGCAAAATGTTAATGCTGCAGATTCTGCTGATATTATCTGACCTCAGAACAAGTCCCATTGATTTTCTTACTCAGCAGAACCAGGAACAGCATTTGACCCTGGCTCACACTCTCTGTCAATGATTTTGTTATATACTTGTATTTCTCTTCAGGGTTCTGGCACTCAGTGGGAGCCCACACCCTCCTTGACCCCAACTCTCTCCTAGAGTAGACATGCAAAAGCTTGTTCTTTTTTTCTCTGTTGACTTATAGTTTATGTGCCAGCCATTTTATGCCCTTTGCTGTACTTCTACGATCTCAGTCCTGTTTTCCCTTTAATAAAGCAGCACTGGGAATTGGATTCTAACTGTGCACTTACAAGTAGCACCTGGTAACATGCCAAAAGACTGTCTGCCAGCTCTGTGCAAAAACCCAGCGACAAGTTTGCTTTTTTGCTGCTTGTGACTACATCATCAATAGTTTGAGTTCTTTACCATAACTAATCTGTCAGCTGCATAATCCATGGTATGAAAATGTGTGCACATGTGAAAGCACACACAGAAAATACAAAATAGGAACTAACAGGAAACGTACGCATTAATTGCTGCAGAGCATCCTACATGGGGCTTTAATCCAAGTGAATGAAGAGGAACAAAATGACCTAAAATAAGGTGTTGATAAGATGGAGAAGAGAACTGGAGCCTTAAAATATACAGCTAAGGAATACAAGAGAACCGTGAAATTAAAGAATTTTACCTAAGACCGACAAAGGGGTGAGACAAAATAAGGGGTGAGACAAAATAATGACACGAAGGACCCCAAACAGCACCTATTCCTAAATGGAATGAAGGGCAAGTCTCAGACCAGTCCATTGTCAGCAGTAAATGAGAACATATGAGCTGTGATAGGCAGTGTCCCTTGTCTTCTGCATTGACACAAGTGATCCTGCTCATCAGTAAACATCAGGCACATACTTGTGAGTATGTGAATATGAGCAGATACTTGTGAATATGTGCGTGTGAGAGAGCAAAATCTAAGAAAGAATGAGTGGCAGTAGAAACTAGAGATTTTGCAGAAGAAAATCACTTTTCCCTTCCACAGGATCTTGCATTCAGTTCTGTTATACTAATTTCCTACATGACAATTCCAGAATCTTCTGTGTGAGACAGTATTTGTGAACAAGGTCAGATCCTGAGAGCAGTCAGAAAGGATGAAACATAGCAATATCCAGAAGATGCTGTGAGGAACCAATTAAAAACAAAACCAGACAACACTACATGGAAATGCCCAGAGAAGAACAAGAAACAACTTCTGCAACCCAGAGAGACTTTAAGAAAGTATTACAGCTGTATTAACTCTTTGCTTCAGGTCCACTTTCCTCCCTACATACAGACATCAGCACCAGTTTCTGCATCCTTCTTTATGGCTCTTCACTACCTCTGGCACCCACTGCTGCTATTGCTACTGGAGAACAGGACCAGCTCTAGGTAGTAGCTGCAGGGGCTGCAAGGAGTAAACCAGGAGGGAGACAAGATGGAAGCAGTCAGCAGCATCTTTCAAATCACTACCTGGATGGGGACAGAAGCAGAGAATGAAGCAGTGGTGAACAGAGCTTAAAAAAATACAAGAACTGTAACATAACACACAGGATTAAAACAGGATTTGGCACCATGGCATGAAAGTGATTCTGTGCTGCACAGGCTGACAGGCACGCCTCTGGGTGAAACAGTGGGCAAGTTATTAAGAAGATGACAGAAAGCCTCTGACCACATCTGCCCAATTCTGGGCCTGTATGCCCAGCTTCAGCACTACTGAGATAGCTCTGTTCAGATTCACAGGTGAAACTGTTTTACAGTACATAAGAGCTTCTGAGAGCACTTGGAAGGGGAAGCAAAGAAAAGTGGAAATGTAATGCATGTGGTGGGGCAGATTTTGACCAGAAGCCTAAGAAGCAATGGCTCTCATGCAGTAACAAGAAGGAGGGGAAAAATAGTTCCCTAGAGCTGATTTAGGGCTTTTGATAATGGGACAAAAGCAAGATGGTGACACCAGCAGCTTGCCATAAAAGCAAGAGGTCAAGAGACTTGGGTTCTGTCCACTGTTACATCAAGGGCTTCATAATTTTTGGCAAGTATCTTAATTGGCTCCTAAAATGCCAGCAATATCTTGGCTGAAATGGCAACTGCAAGGTTTAAAGCACTTCAGTAAAGGATAATTGAATATTCTCAAGGAAGAAGATACATATACATATGTATAATTTATTATTTGTAATGGGTGCTGAAGGGAGAGAACTGCTTGGCTTTTTTTAAGTGTACATTAAGCAAATCTGTTTTCAAACTTATCTTCAGAATTCTTAGAACCTCAGCAACACAAAATATTTATGCTTTGAATTTAGTAAGAGTTCAATATTTCTTTCCTTAAGCATGAGAGTTCTTACTGAATATGTCAGACTGGTTGACCTAATACAATGTTCTTTTAAAAGCTAGACTGCATCCAGAGCTTAGCACTAGTTAGTACTATGGTATTAATGCATATTTACCTTATGCATTTTGCATGGATCATGCATGTATCAAACTTACTCTTCAGTACTGAAGGAAACCCACATTGTATATACAGCACACAATGGTTCTGTGATACAGAGGGGCCAGATATCCTGCCTGATCCTCAGCTGCTCTTCAGAAGGGCACAGAACACCCCCAGGTCATATCTGCCAACCTTACAGTGATACATCTGTTATCCCTGGTATACCTCAAATGACACTGCACTTCTAGCTTTTAAGAACTCAGCTGAGCTCAGTGTATTTCTTCCATCCTTGAACAGAGAAACCACAGCAGGACATGTTAGATGAGTGATAAGCAATGATGATGATGATATCAAATGTACCCACTGAAATCAATCCTCACTCCTTGTACCAATCAAAACATTGTCTTCCACAACCAGATAGATTTGCAATAGATCAGCATGATTCTTCTCATTTAACATTCTTTTTAAACTCTCTTGTTTGGAGGCAGATTTCAGTATTCAGTATCTGCAATAAAAAAATATTACTGGCTACATGGCTAGGAGAAAGTTAAAATAGTACTCAGCAGCAGCACTGGTGTTCCTCCTGGGTTTCTTTATCACACAACAGTAGCTGAAGGCACTAAGTTTCAGAGACCTTCAAGTCCAGTCCACTGAGAAGAAGGCCATACCTCCCCAAGACCATTACCACAGTGGTCAGGGGAGGCATTTTTGTGGAAATAGAGTAATTCTCCAGCCAACAAAGTCAAGGTTCATGAGATTAACAAGGGCAACCTGGTTCTGTGTCCTGGAAAGGACACAGGAGACCGAGTCTGGTCCCTCTCTCAGGAGCTGATATATTTTAAATCAAATTACAATCTGAAAATATTTCTAGGAGTAGAAACTAGATCTCAAGAGAAGGTGAGGAAAGAGGGACAAGCACTGGGGAGAACAGAATGAAAGCAGAAAGAGCCAGAAAAAGGCTTGGAAAGACAGGAAGGCACAACCCCATCAGTATTCCTATTCTTTGGGTATTTGGTCCTCCAGCCATGAACACCATAGCTATCTTCCTGCCATACATCCACTGGGAGCAATCTTGACATTGTATTTTTACAAAAGACTTTCAGTTCTTTTTAGTCCTTCATTCAAGAATTCTGGCACATAAACCCACCCAGAATGGGAACTCTGCCAAATGTCAATACTGCTGACTTACTTCCTGGGGTTTATACTGCTGCAATACAAAAGCCCTTACAGTTTTCAGTCTCACTAGAACCTCTCTGAGACAAAGTATCTTCACTTCAGGTAAATGTATTAAAAGAAAGGAGCTATTACATTTCTGAGCTATCACACCTTTTATTATCTTCCGCTGTAATATGCCTGTTTAATTACTATAGCGTTGCATCATGTAATGACTTAGTTAAGCTCTTTATTCTCCTCTTAGATACTTCTGATTTGTTCACTTCTCTGTTCCTAGTTTCTTACACTCCTTTAGTATGTCTTTAGTGATACTGTGAAGTTAGTCCCCACATGAAGCTTCATATGGCCTATTTGTTCAAGAAGTAATGTTGCATTTTCTACTGATGAACCTCCACTGTGTGACAACTGCCTCTCCAGACTTTCAGGCCTCTACTCTAAAGTTTTGAGCCAAATTTCTTCTTCAAACAGATTTTTAAAAAGTCCTTGTCTAGCCAAAAAACATATCCAGTCATCGGAAGACAAATAGAGGGCAACGGTGTAGTTAATATTCAGTTAATCTAATTAAGTATTCCTTTCACCACTGTCCTCCATTTGCATATTCATAAGAATTGGATTTTTGGTGAGCAACTGATCTAAAATTCAAGCACTGGAACACAAGACTGCAGGAGAAGGCTGGTCCTTTCAACACTATCTCATGAGACACCGTTTTGCACAACCTTTCCTACTGAAATGGGTCTTAAAAGCTTGTAGGTGTTGAACCCCAGTGGAAGGCTCTAATTACTATGATCTTTCTTCTCTTACCAGTGTACATACAGCATGGCTACTTATGCCTATTTGTAGTTAAGAAGCACTGCCTTTTTTCATAAATAGCTAAAGGAGTTTTTCCTAGACAATAAAAACACTACTTGCTAAACATCCCAGGCCCTTCTACTCTGTTCTCATTTGATAGACACTTATTCCTCAGTCACACATACAACACTTTGGAACATCTTCTACAATCTCTGTCTGTCCTATTTGAATACAGGTAGCAAAACCCAGTATTTGCCATTCCTCATACCATGTTGTCAATACTCCCCCAGAACCACTATAACTATCTTGATTAATGAAGGTTCTGATATGTTTTCTTACTGATGGAGACATCTGGGCAGTTTGAGTCATGCTGTAATCCACGTGTTTTCCTCCTCAGCCACAGCTCATTCACGAACCCTCATT
The DNA here is from genome assembly GCF_034315485.1 of Pezoporus occidentalis. NCBI lineage: Eukaryota > Metazoa > Chordata > Aves > Psittaciformes > Psittacidae > Pezoporus > Pezoporus occidentalis. Next base: position 7,136,774 of record NW_026915268.1, read on the forward strand.
TGTATTAAAATAAACTATTTTAATGTTACCCCAAAATTTTGTTAAGGGATATCAGGACCTCTCCTGCTTGACTGCTGGAACCCAGCCCAATGTCCCGGGAAACAGGTCTCTGTGTGGGCTGAGAGATGCAGCTGCTGCTCTTCCATTTGCAGGTTCAACCAGTAGCAAAGCTGAGCATATACCCCAGGTACAGGCCCATGCCCACACATACACTGACAGCTGGTCACACAAACTGCTGCCTTCAACACCACCTATATACAGGACTCCCATAAGACAAGCACAGACAGTGAAGTCCCCCTCCATTTGGCAGAGACAGGTCGCTTGTGAGAGCGCGCACACATATACCACACCACTCCGAATTCACAGCTTTCTGGGATGGCACATTCACGGATCCCTCAAGTACTGCTATAGCCCCTTGAACCAGTGCTGCTAGGACCTCATGTTTACCTCCTTACCGGCTGCAAAGGCCCAGTTTGCCTGCAGTTTCTTGATAACCCATCAGTTAATGGGATTGATTAGATTTGTTTCTGTTATTACCTTTGTTATTCTGATTGGTCAGGTTTTATACATACATATGCTTGCTTTTCACCTTTGCCTTATCATCTCAACCTGGCAAGGTCCTTAGTAACATAATCATACTGGGAAAAAAACAAGTATATTATACTCCGTATCTCCTTACCAATTAGAGTTACTGACCAGATCTGTTCTTATCACTACCTCCCTTATTTGTCCATCAGGTTTGTCTCTGTATGTTCTTGTTATGGTTCCTTTGACCAAATACCTTTAAAGGAGCAGACATTTCACTTGAATCCTCCAGACTGTGTACTCCTTCCTCTATGACATACCAGCCTTCCTCTTTAGCAACTGCATCTTTTGTATTTCTGTACTGAACAAACCATACTTGTTCTATTGTGGACTTTCATAAGGATCTACTTCAGAAAAATCCCCCTGGATAGTTTCTCCTCTAGTACAAGTCCCTGGAACTGAAAGTCAGTTATTTCTCTGTTAACCACCATCATCTCTACCTTCTCCAACATTTTCCCATGTGGCACTTGATGATGTTCTTCACTGATGCCTGTTCAAACAAACAGCCCTTCTTCTAAAGTTCACAACATTACTATAATCAGATAATGAAATCTTCATAAAGCCTCCTTCCTTCTACTCCATAAGATGACTACATATATATATAACCCAACAACAGCTCTTCAAATACACACACTATTTTTGATTTGATGAAACTTTTAATGTAACTTGTTATTGGACTTGGATTCTTATGTGTCAATTTTACTTTTTTTCCCACCTGTCCCACATCTTTCTTTCCTCCCTCCAGCAGTTTCTTTGTTGGCATCTCTGAGTTGCCTCCCAGCTTCCTCTCTGCCTCCTGCCAGTTCTCATCTATCTTCTCTGAAATGCGGAATATACACCAACACTTAGGTTATATTTAGTACTTCACTTTGGAACATCTCAAAGTACTTCACAAAGGAGCAGTCAGCACAATTGACATAAATTTACAGTTGGAAAATGACTCACAACAGCAAAAGGACATGTCCAGACCATGCAGAAGAAACAAGAAGAGATCTCTTCTGTCTCCACAGCCCAGTTCAGTGCTCTGCTCATGGAAGCACTTAGTCTCCACCTGTGCAATGCATTTCTCCACCTGCACTGAAATTAGGGAGTCTTCCCTTCCCTGCACGATGTTCCTTGCTGGGCATTGGGCTTTTGTTTTGCTTTCAGTCCTCCTTTTCTGAGCACCAGCCCCAGACACAACTTTTGTCAGGGTCATAATCATACAGCTACAATTAAAGGAAGGTCCTGCCAGCTCTTGGCTGAAGCAGGGTTTGATGCTGGCAAGACTTGGAGCTGAGCTTTCCAGCCTTTGCAAATATCTACAATATCTACAAGTACAGTGAACAAGAATTTCTCAAAAGCTTGTAACTCAGCCAGCCTAAACAGATCTTAATGGCTATCAAACATAACGCAAAGCCCACTTCATAACAAATATCAAGTCCTTTTCCCAAAATATGCTTCAGCAAGACATTTAAAGGAAGATCAGACATTTTTATTATAGGCAAAAAGAATATTTTCCACTACCCTCAGTCTGAGGAATGACCAAACTGTCCATGTTCAGTGGAACTTGTCTAACTGGCAACCCCTTATATACCACCACCCTGAGAGACTAGACTCAGGCCAGTTTTACAGTAAGCAGTGGGGTGAACACAGCCTGAAACATTGAAATATTTTCATTCAGTCAATAAAGAATAGAGCTGGAAATATATAAGCTCATAGCTCTGAGATAACCAATTCCAACTGCATTCAAAAGGAGCAGTTTGAAAGTTGCTCACACTGCTAGGATTTCCTTCCATCTGTGACTGAGGCGACAGAGTTCTCTTCAGCCAGTACATTACCCTATCCTTTGTTTAAAGCAACATACTATCCCCCATATAAGCAATAGAGAAGCAAATTCAGTTTGAACACAAGATGCTACTATATACAGTAATATATATAACATACTGTCTCGTTTATCTCTGTGTATTTTGAAAAAAAAATACAAAACATTCCTTTTGGAACAATTAATAACATCATGCATTTTTAATGTAATAAGCCACCCAACACTGTTTATAATAGCAACTAAAAAGTGTCTTTCAGGCAGAATGCTTTATATATAAAATTCTCACAGCTTGATTGGAAACAAATTAGCCTTGAGCATTAGCAGAAGCCAAATATACACTTGGAACAGTCTAAGCATCAAGGCTGATAAAAAGGATAGTTCTTTGTGGAGGCGGCTGGAAGTCGGCTGGAAGCCCTTGGAATAGAGATAAAATATATTATGAGATAATGTAATCTACATTAGTTTGGGATTTTTAATGTGTTTTAAACAGTCACAAGTTACGGAGATTTTCCAGAGTGCACATGAAAAAGGCTATGCCAAAACTATGATTTATGTAGAGTGAATGGGGGGGGGGGGTGGCTTTTTTTTTTATTTTGTTTGTATTTTTTTTTCAAATGAGAAAAAAATGTGGCAGTGTTTTCCAGAAAAAAAAAAAAAACAAACAAAACAACCAACCAACATGCCACACACAGCAAAACCACAGCTCTTGCAACACCTTTCATTCTGCTACTTCTATTCTAACATCACATCTATTCTACAGAATCAGCAGGGGGGAATAGGGACATTTAAGGGTATTTTTGGCTATTTCAATGGTGGGGTGAAATATGCTTTGTGTTTGTTGCTTCTCCCATGTATAATTTATACTACTGACCACAAAATTGTTAAAAGCACAATGAACTAATAAATTCTGATAAAATTTACTTTAATCTTGATTGTAAGCAGGTAAGTAAGCATTCAAAAGGTTATTTACAAAGGAAAATTATGGATGGCAGTATCACATTGTATTATAAAGGAGATATTTGTGAATTATTCCAGAAAACCTCCTTGCTATCTGGCAGAAGGGAAAAGGAATAAAAACTCCTTACAGGACTTCAGTTTGGAAGGGTCACTGCAGTTGCCACCTTCACAGGTAGTTAGCTCTCAGCTGGTATCAGTCATACAGCACAGGCGTAAGTCTAGGCTCATTTTGAAGTATTAACAATGACTCCCAGTAAACTGAATTTTCCATTAAATCAGAACAATACTTAATCTAAGTGCACTAGACAAATAAAACTAAACAACACTTCTGTTCTTTTATCTAGATGATATTTTTAATCTGTCGGGTACCTCTACTCCATTAATTTGTCTGCTTCTTTAACGATTCCTTTCAAATCAAATATGTAGCAGATTAAATTACTCAGTATGTATCATGTATGAAACCTGATGTTTCCTTTAATCAACTTTCTGATGAAAGTCATTTGCTTCTGTCAAACAGTGAATGAGACTAAATGATTGTGTATAATCCTTTCAGCAAATTTGCTGGAGGACTAGAGCTACCAACAGGTTGAAGACAGAGTAACAGAACCTGGAAATTTCACAGCAGAAAGTAGAGTAAGATCTCCTTGCAAAAGGTAACATATGAGCTACAGATTCTTACACAGTACACCATAAACTAATAGCTGCAAACCTGATTCCCACTGAATCAGGGCACTACAACCATGGATTATCTCCCCTCTTCCCTGTTTGCAGTTCTCCTAGAACCCTGAGTGCACATAACCAGCAAGGTGTTTTCACTCTGCCACCAGGCTCATCATTTATATAGTACTGTTTTACATAGGACTCTCATTTTATAAGGGGAGAGAAAGAGAAGAAAATAAAAGATTTCTCAGTTGTATGTGCTGAGGATAAAAGCAGATCTTCCTGTGGAAGATGAACTATAAGAATAAATGCTTTCTAGAGAAGGAAAATAGCTGTTCTATTGAAGAAAAAGATTCTTTCAGAAAAGAACTCAAGACTACAATTCGAAGTGCAAAGCTGGTTTCAGATGCCAAAATTTTCCCCAAAGCTACATATTTGTGGTTTCGATCTCATGCCTGTGTGGCAAACCAGAGCTTCCCAAATGTGTTACTTGGGTGCAATCATCACTGTAGTTACAGCTGGAGACACCTGGGTATAATCCAGCATTAGGATCCACAGCAGGGGATGCCACCAGCTGTGCATCTGACAAGGAAGGAATAAAGATGTTTTGGCATAATTTTTATATCTTTCACAGTGGGATTTGAGAATCTATTGGGAAATATACATTAGTTTCAGAAGCCCTGTAAACACCTCAGTGTAGCTCTTGAAAAGTGAATGAAGCATTTAGGTTTTGGAAAGATCAGAACAACTTTTAAACATTAACATTTGGCCACATTTCAAAGAATCACAACAAAAAAAAAAAAGGTTGGAGAGGACCTCAGGAGGTCACTATTTCAATCTCGTACTCAAAGGTGCATTACTAACAGGTGCATTAGGTTGCTCAGGACCTCTGTCCAGTCAAGCTCTGGGTATTTCAAAGAACAGATCCCAACACCTTTATGGTTCCTGTCCCTCGGTTGCAACTTTTCTTGCTACAATTTTTAACAGTTTCCTCTCCTTTTGTCACTGCAATGTCCCTTATTTAGTGGAAAACTACTGCTAATTCCCCTGTCCAGGCTTTTGGGGTTTTATTTTGGATTGGATTTTTTGTTGGGTTGGGTTTTTGGGGGATGGGGTGGTTGTGTTTTAGTTGGTTGGTTGGTTGCCTTGTTTGTTTTTTTTCCAATCAAGTTTAACACTGTCTGTTTTCCAAGAACCTGAATTACATACATTGAAGAACATTGGCCCCATATCCTACATGATAATACAAACAACACAAAACTTGGTGATGAACTATTAATTCATACAATGGTAACTCATAGTTCAAGGGCTCAATGGTTCAATTCAGACTTTATCCAAAACTATCTGGCTCCTCTTTGAGCAGCTTGAATGAAGAGCAGCTTTTTCATGAAACATAACACTGCTATAGTAAAGAGCCTCATCACATTAAGAGCTGCAGAATGATAATATTCTTCAGCGCAGATTTGTATTCTACAGCTAGGTTCTGACCACGATCAGACTGGCATCTTTCCATGCACTGCATTAGCACAGGTTAATTTTTCTTGTAGTGTGTCAGATAATGTTAGATGCATTAAGAAGAGTGAATGCCTTGTAGAGAAGTATGACATTGTAAAAGAGAAGACAGGAACTTCCTAATTCCAATCCCTAGACAAATATATAAGAAGATTAAAACAAAGATGAAAGTGCAAATAGCAGTCCTAAACCAGCAACCCAAAATCCTTTGAAGGTATTCCAGCTGGCAACTCAGATTAGACAAGTCATTTGCTATAGTGATTTTATTTTGCCAACCCAAAGATGGTGAGAGAAGTTGCCACTCTCATCTCCTCTGACTGGAAGGAAGAAATCACTTCATTTTTCCACCAGGTTTCCCTCCTAACAATGTTATATTGAAAATAAATAGCATTAGATGTTATGTTCAGGGTATTCATGATCACTGAACCAAAACAAACCAAAACAAACCACAAAACCAACAACAAAACCAACAAAAAAACAACTAAAAAACACAAAAAAAAACCAAAAACAAAACTCAAAACCAAACAAAAAAAAACAACAAAAAACCACACACAAAATACCACAAGCACACACACACACAAAAATAAAAAGCAACAAAAAAAAAACCCACAATACAACAACAAAAAAGTGAGGAACAAACACTTGAAGAAATAAATGAACATATGTGGACAATAGAATTTATATGGACTATGCTCCATGAGACTAGGATTCTGCAAGTAAGAAAACTGAGTCACGAGAAGGAAACAGGTTCACACCATCACATTTTAATGATTTCTGAACTATTACAAATATTCTTATTAGGCAAACCTATTGGAGGTTAATAGCAGACTGATACATAGAGCAGAATTATGATTATTTGAATAAATTTGACTACTCTTTTGTTTTCCTTTTTTAGGCACTGGGGGTGTGAGGAGTACAGGAAGAATGGGCAACGCAAGCAAATTGGATTCTGGCTACAAATCCAAAAACATTGAAAAAACCCAGCCAAAACACACACACACAAAAAGCCCCAAACACCTCAGCCTGCACTGTTACAGGGGTTGTTAGTTTTTATAACATAAATTATTAAGTCAGTCCTGTGTCAGCACCTTTAGCATTCTTGTGCCCTCTGCAACATCCATGCCCTTTCACAAGATTCAGTCACTGAACATTCAGCTCATCATTTACTTCAAGCAGTGCTTTTACCGGAGTTTATCACCATTCCTAAATTTCCCATGTTTTACTAAAAAGAAAAACAGAACTCCTTGAGTTCTGCAGTTTTTAGGCCTAGCCAAATGCCAGATCTTGGTATCTCCGGTATCTTAAAACAAGTGAAAATGAAAAACAAAGAAAAGGTCTCCCTGAGCAAACACATAACTTAAAGTTTAGGTTGTTATTTTGGTTTGGGTTTTGGTTTTTTTTTTGGGGGGGGTGGGAGACGTGAGGGGATGTTTCTGCCCCCAAAAAGATTCCCTGAAGTACATTAAAAAACCCCCACAGACTCTCAAAGTCTATGGAGTATGATGTTTCAGATAAAAATTCCTTTGCACCACAGATCTTATGGACAGATCATCCTCTCACAGAATACCGACTGGCTAAAAACTGCCCTAACAGCTATCTAAAATAAACTCTCAAGACAGACAGCAAACAGCTATGTAGCTCAAAAGATGAAGAGACCGTTCAGCTGTAAAACTTCCTTGCTCAGCTTCTGTCCTCTACAAGGGAACTGGAAAAGGTTGAGGAACAACTGCACAGAACTTTTTGAACCAGCTGCCTCAGCTTTTGTGAACAAACATTACAAACTTTGATTTTTGCAGACCAGCCATGCAAAGACGCTTGACAAGGCAGCTGGTATACAATAAGAAAAAAATCAAAAGCCACTAAATGCTGTGTCAAGACCCACCAGGCTGGGACAAGCCCAGGGAGAGATGGAAGAACTAACAGATCAAAATCAAAAAACCAATTCCTTTGGAGAAGAAAGAAACCAAAGAACAAAAATGTGTTAATTTTCCTCAGAAAGACTGATCAAAGACTAGAGACTACAGACCTCTGCTTTATTTCTTAATGTATCTTCTTTATCTGATATTTAATTTCCACTTGCCATATTTGTCAAATTTGCTTTTATTTTCCAAATGCCTCTGATAGCATCAGATCTTTGAGCTGTTGACCTGACCTTTTCTTTGCCTTACAAAACTCAACTGAATATCTTAATTCCCATTTTCATTCCCTTTTCAGTTCTGGTGTTGGACCTTGTTGCTATTCTTTTGATTAATTGTGACTTTAAACAGTCCTCAGTGAGGTACACTCTAGGCAGAATTCCTTTTGTTACACTGAAACAAGCCAACTGTAATTCCCAAATTACATAGCATGAGTGCAGTTATATGGGGCCATACTAAAAGTCCAGCAGCCTCTCTCCAACAGGATACAGAGAATGCACGGTACAAAACCATGGCACACACTTGACCAGTCATCCCCTCAAGACAGCATCCCATCTTACGACAATAAACCTATATTTTGCTCTATTTTCAATATCATGAGCGTGATGTTAACTATGTGACAAATTACTTGGAGAGAACAGAAATTGCTGTCACCAAGGCAAAATTCAAATGCTGGGAGTTTAGCATCCTCAAATCCCCACTACCCGATTTCCGTAACAGATTCCTAACAGAACTGACAAATAAAAGTGTAGGATTGAGGAAGGTTTGATTTGTTTTTAAAGATAAACCAGTCTAAAGACTGGAGTAGAATAATCAGATTGGAGAAGAGCAACTGCAGTGCCAGTAATTTTAACTGGTAAAATCCAATCTATGTGACCACAATCCCACTACCCTGCCTCGTTAGATAAAAAAAAATTGCAGGAAGGAATACATAAGAAATGAAAGTACACTGTAAAGGAGGGAAAATTCTCATAGATTTATCAAAGACAACTATTTGCTGGTCTTCAATTCTTTTCACTGAAAACACAAGCTGAAATTCATCTTATCTATTCTGATTTCGGTATAACACTCAACACAGTGCTATATTAAAAAGTTTAACCATGGCACAAAAAGTTGGTCTATTGTAATAACAGTTGGGGAAGACAACCATATGACATCACTCACTGCTGGAACAACTTGACACTTGTCACAGAAATGGATGATGTCCAATTATCCAAAGTACAGACTCCCATAAGTTACTACTTATATCAGCTAGTTTCAGTTATTTAGAAATTGTGTGTCTAGTCTCAACAGTCTTTTTAGACTGTCTGAACTCTCATATCTAACTAAGCTGAACAGGATCAGTTTCCCTCAGCAGGCGGCTATGACTTTTTAACATCTGTGTTTCAAACATAGAAGATGGGTGGAAGGGTAGGTGAAGTTAAGCAGAACCACCACCTTGGGAATCAACCTTCCCCCACCCACCTCTACCCTAAAGGAGTTCAGCAATAATATTTACATGACTGATCAATGTATTGCAACTATGGAGAAAGTAACGGCCATTCCAAGAAGCATTCTCTATCCCCTGGGCTGGGAAGTATTCCGATCACTGTGTAGGAAGCTCTCTGTCTGAAACATTATAAATAATTCTGGTAGTATTTTTGTAATAAATAAATACTATTCACAAAGAACATATGCAGAGAAGGGATATTATCCTGATCAGACAAGTATAGAAGTGCCTGTAGAAAAAAAGACTGAAAGAGATTGACTTGTTTAGCTTAGTCAAATAAAGCCTAAGAAAAGATGTGGCTGCTCTCTAAACTATGAAGAAAGAAAGCTCTGAAGAGGGAAAAGAACTACTTATCCTAAAAGGACATTGCTGGCACAAGAACAAATGTCTACAGCAAATGTCAGAATAAGGTTTCAAAGCCTTAGAGGAATAACTGCCCAATAGGAATAATAGGCAGAACCTAATGAATTTTGAAAATAAAATTGGTATTTTTACAAAGAGAATTTGAATCTTTGAATTTGAAGATTTAGGGTTAAATGGAGACTGCTATAAGAAAGGACTGGACTTCATCTAAATTGTGTTTTCCTGTTCTATGCTTTCATACAAGAATTACTACTCACATCTACCCTTCCTCAGCCCAGGTCACCATCCAATCTCATCCTACCCATCATTGCTTTAAGCATCTCCAAATACAGCAACATTACTCTCCACATCCCCTCAAGCCTTTTGTCTCAAGCTACCGCTCTGTCACTCTCCCACTACCTCTAAAGATATTACTCCAAGGCAGCCATCAGACAAGCAAAGTTTCAGCCCAGGCATTTGTAGCTTTTCCTGAACACAGTGTTCTTCTGTTGAGCACTGGAGTTTCATCCTTCTTTGCAAAAGATAATTGGAGTGGTCAGAAAGAGGGAAATCTACAGCAGTTTCCCTTGCTGAATATATTTTAATCACTCCTTCTAGGATTTTCTTGGCCTGACCTCAAGTATAACTTCTGTAGCCAAGAAATCTGCCTACACAACAATTCTTACAATAGGGGCATAAGACTGCTGGTCTGAGGCAAGCTGTCACCAGCACAGACAGAAAAAAATGAGAAGGTGCTTCACCCTTATGTTTGGCTGTGTTAAGGAGCATCTCTCATCAGAACATGACACAGGGAGGGCTTACTCACATGGCTGGTCTTTACTTGTGCAAGTAAGCCACTGATGCTTAGCCTGCAACAGTTCAGCCTAGATTGCATGTCACAGTCTCAATGCAAGTGCATCCATTTTTGTCACTGAAAAAGCATGCTGCATTGTGCAAAATTTTTCCACTACTATTACAATTTAGCAAGAAATACACTCCATTGCTAGGTTTTTGTCTATTTTTGGATGCAACCTAAATATTGAATGTCAAGTCACAGGGAGGTCAATACATTCTGAATGTAGAAATATCTTGAAGGCTTTTGTGTAGCACAATGGATAACACAAGCAAATGAAAGAACTGTAACAATCCATGGCCACATCATGACCCCAGAAATACTCATCACTACAACCCCAGAAATACTTGGTGAACTACTGCTTACTTTAGTAACCCTATTAGAGTCTTTGTCTCTAATAAAGCACAGTAGCAAAGCACTGTAACATGCTATTCACTTAGCTGTCACTTATAGCTACATTGCAGAAAAACACAGCAAAATACTGAGATACAATTAGTTTACTACACTGCTATTATGAACATACATAACTATTTTTAGCTCTACCCTAAATGGAAAATGTAAAAGCACAAAAGGGTCTCATGTGTCTGCATATGTAAAAATCATTCAAGCCTATCACTTAACATTAACAAAAGAATACCAAGAATAAAGAAGTTAACTTAAATTTTGAAAATGCATTTAATTTCTGGAATTTCAATTAACTTTTAATAGACGTAAATTTTTTTTCTGTCTTCCAAGTACTAAATCTGTCGCCTCCCCACAGCTAAAAAAAAAAAAAAAACAAAAAGAAACCACACAAAAAAACAAAACAAAACAAAACAACAAAACCAACAACCAAGGATCATAGAATCATAGAATAGTTAGGGTTGGAAAAGACCTTAAGATCATCTAGTTCTAGCCCCCCGTCATGGACAGAGAAACCTCACACTAAACCACATCACACAAGGCTCTGTCCAACCTAGCCTTGAACACTGCCAGGAATGGAGCATTTACCATGTCCTTTGGCAACCTGTTCCAGTGCCTCACTATCCTCACAGTAAAGAACTTCCATACTTAATTTCTGCTATAAGTGTAATTTTGGAGTAATTTCCAGTGCCTTAAATATAACTGTGGGGTTGCTCCCAGTGCCTTTTAAACATGTGATGCTTTCTGTATGTTACATTTGTATTCTTAGGAAGCAATACAACGATCCCCGGTCAGAAGTTCCAAGGGTCACTTATGTTTGTATTTTTAACTCCAAATGAGTCAGTCTAAAAGCACATAAAGTCAAAATCTAGTCAACATCCAAACTTAAATTTCATTTTTTACTGAAATTCCTGTTAGTAAACACTGAAAAATTACAACTCTGATTTTAATATAAGTAAAAATATTCCAATGTCACTAATAAAGTAACAGTGATCTTTCTGCATAGCAATCGTGTTTAAGTCCGCAGGGATTTGGATGAAGGAATAGTTTTCAAGAACAAGTGACAGTTCTCTTTCTCACCTCAGATGACTGGAAGCTTTTTTCCAAGCATCTCTAAATAATTATAACATATTTTCAATCTTGGTGAACCTAAAGCATGCACTACTCCTGATTATTTGAATACTAATGCCATTTTAACGACTTGCAAATTTTGCTAGAAATATGCAAATGGTATATATACACATATATACACGTGTGTGCTGATTTTCTAGTATACTAGCCACGGGAATCATCAGCATCAAATTAATAATAACTGGCATCATTTTGTTTCTAAGGATAGATGCATTTTCACAATCGCTGCCTCTACTCCCCTCCTCAGCTCAGTCCTTGCAGAGCCTTTGGGCTTTCCACATATGTCACATCTTTGGTTACCCATCTCTGCAAATTAGCAGCTAAGGAAACAAAATTGCCAAAGATGACATTTGGGATTTATTTCACCCATTATCAAAAATTCCTAAAAAGGTGTCTTATATTTCAAGGTGAAAAATTCACCCAAATGACCCAAATAAATACAGCACCATGTGAGAAGGTATGTTTAGGCTGTTCTCATTACAGAATTCAGTCCATCAATGTGTTGGTAACCTGAGTTTCAAGATCTCACTCAATAGCAACACAAAAATTAATTATGCCAGGCTTTTTGTTTATATTATATTAATATTATAAATTTTTGCAGTTAACTACTCTCCAGCCAAGGATACGCCCCCAAGACACTATCAGGATTCTTGCAGGCACCTCCGGAGTTAAGAGACTGCCAAAAAGGTTTTTAACTTCTCATTACAAATACTCTTACTCAGCCTTTTTTCAGATCCTCAGAATAATCAATGATATTCCCAAAACTACACTAATGCATTAGGTACAAATTCTTCTTTACATACTGACAACTGCTATTTTCCTGGATGCTATAATTTCTCATTTGAAGACACTGATGCTTCTGTTTCTTCAAGATTTAGTTATTCCACACACATCCCTTTGCATAGCGAGAGACCCACGATGTGCAACCCTCTGCCACTAGAGAACAGAATATAAAACTGATTATGACTTTGATTAAACACTAGGTAAGCCATTATGCATAAATCAAATCATAAATAATTGAGAAAAGATCTTTCCTTGTCAGGAGGATTTACATGGAAAAAGTATTCACTCATTTTGTGAAGGAGAGGGGAAACAAACAAAACCAAAAACCCACAACCCACAAATCTATTTTACATTGCCAACAGATAAATGAAAGAAAGCATGATAAATTAATTGCAGTTAAAAGCAAACAGGAACCTTTTCTTGAACTAGTGAAAGCTTACTAAAAATCACTACTTGGAAATTCAAGAGCTATAAAAGGAAGTGCTATACACTTGAATATGCATTTGATTACCCAAAGAAGTTGCTGAACCTACCCCTACATCAGGGTTTGGAAAGAGGCTGGCCATTTACATGTATTTAAAGGTACAATAATGATTTAAAAAATTAAAAAAAAAACATAATGGTTACAGGCTTAAGACAACTTCTAATAATTACAAACCAGAATACAAACAACCGCACAAAGCAGATTATACCAATTCTGTCTAAAAACATTTTCCTTAGAAACATTTGGAGTAGCTGTTACCAGAGAGTACTGGCCTGGATGGAGCCAACAGTGATTAGTTGCTGTTACACACACCAAGAAAATTTGACAGTCTGCAGGCAAAACATCTTAAAACTTCACAATGATATGAAAACAACTCACAGCACCTATTACAAACACAGTTGGTGTTATTTTGCATATAAGAAAACTGAATCTTGGACAAGTGATGCATCAACACTCAAAAGATCAGACCTGCAGATATATCCCACCTTCTAGCCCTTATGCTGTGATCGAAGGAAGGTATTTTCTCCTGCAAAGTCACTCATCACACTACTGAGAAAAACCAGAGGCTCAGGATTCTTTTAGATATACAAAACCTATGGATTGTCTGGAAAGGGAGATGAACACTACAAATTGCATGTCCTAGAGAGGTGCTGGATATTGAATTCCTGCTATTCTACCATTGGGCATTGTAAATAGCACCCTGGCTCAGCAAACTACTCACCCCTCAATGAAAAAATATCAGGAATCACAAGCTCCATACAGTGTAGATCAGAAGAACACAAAACTTAGAAACTAGCATGGACTTTTATCATGCCCCTGTATACCTATCTGAAGACAATGGCTCAGCTTGCTACATATGCAGTTTTCACATCTCCTTTACCTTCGGTTATGCCTGAAGGTCTTAAACGTTTGTGGGGGAAAAAAGATCTTTTATCATCCCATGACCATATTTCACCCAAAGACATCTTGGCTTTAGGGAAGTTATAAGAGGAACTGAAACTTTTCTAGGTGCCATGAAATGACACTTGCTCTCCTACAAATACCCTCATTATCTTCTGCACTGACAGCAACACAGTGTAGACACAAGGCCACACGCCTGGGAGAAAAAAAGATGAAGAAGTACTTACCACAAGGACAGCACTCAACCCATCACTTTGGACCTTCTGCACTTGAATGCAGGGTCCTGGCACTTGTAACCTTGAACCTCCGGGAATGTTCCCAGCATCACTGTTTGGGATGCTGCCATTACTAAGCCCAAGACCCACAGATGCCCTGTACAGGTAGGTATGAGTCAGTTTACCCACACCAGTGACCTCCAACACATCTGGTGGGAGATGGGAACTAGGAAGCATGCGTATGCTATAGCAGTACTTTTCATACTCATCAGCTGGGCAGCAGCAGCCAGCGCAGCAGCAAGTCTGGCAGCGGCACAACCGCACAATGGCAAGAAAGAGGAGGAATGCCGCAAAGATGAAGGAGACACAAGCAAGGGAAACAATCAAGTAGATGTTTGTAGCACTGAGCAGTGGTGGTGGCTCCCCATTGTCATCAAAATCTGGCAGTGCCTGGGGCAGGGTGTCAGCCAGCAGGATGCCCACAGTCACAGTAGAGGAGAGCGGCGGATCCCCATGATCCTGCACCACCACAACCACCTTGTGCTTGAGAAAGTCGGTGGAACGCAAGGAGCGTGTGGTGCGCAGCTCACCAGAGTGTGGTGTCAAGTGGAACAGGGTGGAGTCAGAGGAGTGGGAGATGTAATAGGAAAGCCAGGCATTCTGTGCATTGTCTTCATCATCCGCCACCACTTTGGTCACCAGGTAGTCCTCATCAGCCAGGCGGGGCACAACTTCCACTGCTATTGAACCATTCTGGCTGGTGGGGTACAGGATGGCCGGGGCATTGTCATTCTGGTCTGAGATGTAAACATTCACAGTTATGGCAGCGCTCAAGGGTGGTGACCCATTATCCTTGGCTTCCACTTGGAAATAGAAGCTCCTAAGCTGCTCAAAGTCAAAGGCACGTTTTGCATAGATGCTCCCATTGGCCAAGCTCACAGACAAAAAGCTGGTCAGGGCATTGCCTGCAACTGTGGAATTCCTGAGCATGTAAGAGACTCGTCCGTTCTCATCCATATCAGGGTCAGATGCTGAAACCTGGTAGAGAAAAGCACCAAGTGGATTGTTCTCCTCCACAAAAACATCAAATGTGTCAGCACTGAAGACAGGGGGGTTATCATTCACATCAGAAATCTGCACCCAAAGGGTCTTCTGTGTGGTGATGGGTGGAGAGCCCAAGTCTGCAGCAGTGATGGTGATGTTGTACCCACTGATCAGCTCTCGATCCAGAAGCTCACTGGTGACCAGGCTGTAGTAATTTTCAAGAGAAGGCTTTAACTGGAAGGGAAGGTTATCAGGGATCCGGCAGGTTACTTTCCCATTCTCCCCGGGGTCCTTATCCAAAACACTCAGCAGAGCTATCACTGTGCCAGGAACAGCATCCTCGGGAATGGGATTGGAAAGGGATGTAACTGTTATCTCTGGGCCATGATTGTTCACATCAGTGATCTCCACCAGCAGCTTAGCTGTGCTGGACATGCCAAATGCCCCATTATCCCTTGCCTCAATAAGCATCTCAAGGAGAGGTCTCTGAACAGCTAAAATGCCATTGACTGTCACCTCCCCAGTGTGTGGATGAATTAAGAACATTTGCTGCAGATCAGCAGAAGTAGTATTGCTAAAGGAATACCTGATTTCTCCATTTGAACCTTCATCTAAGTCCGTGGCATGCACTTGCACTACCAAAGTGCCACTGGGGGAGTTTTCCAAGATACTCGCCCTGTAGACCGAGTCCTCAAATTCTGGTGCATTGTCATTGGTATCCAGCACTGTCACAATGACTGGGACATCACCAGACCTTGGAGGATTCCCACCGTCTTTGGCTGTAAGGACAAGTCTATGAATGGCTTGCTGCTCCCTGTCTAAGGCTTTCTTCAGCACCAATTCAGGATATTTACTCCCATCCCCGCGTGTCTGCATTTCCAAATGGAAATGTTCATCAGGGCTCAGCGTGTAATTCTGGACACTGTTGGTACCTTCATCAAGATCTTGGGCATTGGGGAGTGTAAACCGTGCCCCGGGTGACAGGAACTCAGGCACGTTTATATGATATTCACTTAAGGAAAAGCTGGGGGAGTTGTCATTTATGTCTAAAACTTTAAATTCCAACCTATAAAGCTCTAGAGGATTTTCTAACACGAGTTCATAATTCAGAAGACAGGGAGACTTTAATTCACAAAGCTGCTCTCTGTCTAAGGGCTCGTTAACAGTCAAAGCTCCCGTGCTGGCATTTATATTAAAATATTGCTTACTTGAACTGGCGATCATGCGAAATTTCCGAGGTAAAAGTGCAGCTACATCTATTCCGAAGTCCTTTGCTATGTTCCCAACAGACACTCCACGTTCTGTTTCCTCAGCGATGGAATACACTACTTGCCCGTTCGCGGTGCAGCAAATAAGGCAGAAGAGCATTAGATAGACCCGCATTCTTCCTCCCCGGCTCAGCTCCCCGCAGACCGGCTCCGCAGGAACATCATCCAGAATTTCAGCAAATACCCCGTTCCCAGCGCAAAGTGAACGGGCACCGGGGTGCACCGATGGCAAGGCGAGAAGTTCGCTGCAAGGGTGGGAGGCGCCCCGGCTTCGCGGAGGCTCCGCGGCGGCTCCTCGTCTCCCACCCTCCCCAAGCCGCAGGTTACCGCGCGGGGAAAGGCGGCAGCTCCTCTCCGCTGCGCCCGCCGCTCGCTGTGCCCGGCGCGGCAGCTCCGCGCGTCCGTTAGACGCCACCCAGAGGCCGCGGTGTGACCTGCGCCGCCGGGGGGTAGTCGGTCGAAGGGGGATGTCTGCGCTTCCCCCGCCGCCGCTTCTCCCCCTCTTATTTGTTTCTTGCTTTTTAACGCCCCGACAGAGATCCGAGGGGCTCCGCGCATGGATGCGTTTCCGTGAAGGAGAGACGCTCCCCCCGCCCTTCCCTCCCTCTGCTCCTTGCGGGAGAGGCAGTGAGAGGGTGCGGAGCCGCACGTTGTCAGCGCACCGCGGTGGAAGAGAAACGCGTATGAGAAGTGACAGGCGTCGGCTAAACAGGGAGAGGCGCAGCACAGTCAGGCTCCGGCTGAGCACAGCGTTTCCCAGAGGGGTTTTAAGAGCACAATTCAAGGAGGCAGCTGGCTCTACCCCTGTGAAACTTAAAGCGAGGAGGGAAGGAGAAAGGGAAAAAAAAAAGAAAAAAAAAAGGTTGGAATAAATGAAAAATAAAAGTGGGGGAAAAAAGGCATTTTTCCTCCGCCTTCTGGACAAAGTAAAAACGGATTATTGGAGAGAAGGATGTCTTCTTCGACTTTCCCCGGTTGGATCACTCACAGCCACACACGAGCCCTCATCCAGCCTGCCAGAGCAGGATGGGGATGGCTCAGGTGGGCTGCTGCAGTGGAATTACTCTTAAAGAAGAAAATATCGGTGCCATAGAGATGTTGGATTTAGGACATGCCCAGAACTGTGGGGAGAGACGATCTGATACCACACAGCAGATAACAACTGAAAATAAAATCTGATCTCTGCTCCCCTTTTTGTACCATGGGCACTGTTTGCAACTGTGGCTGAGGAGATGGCAAAAGCATTTCCAAATATCGCCCTGCAAAACCTTCCTGGAATGACCTTCAGCAGCAGTTTACACAGATGGGCCTCAAGCCCTGACAACATCTGCAGTCTCCTCCACTTTCAGCTTCCTTCTGTGAGAGCTTGTTACCATGAGATCCTGATTGCTCAAAAGAGGCTATAAATGTGCGACAAGGACAAATCTTAACTCTTCTTGCACTCATTGTGCTTCTTTATGCAACAGAATTTCCAGGCAAGTGAAAAAGTACATTTCAGTTATACATAGTATCAGGGCCTTTCAAAACAGAGAATTGGGAGCACAGCCAGAAGTTGTACATTAAATGATAATACCAAAAGAATCAATACATCTGTTTATATCCTCACAACTCGGCAAAACCTCACAGTGAGGTTCCCATCCTGCCTGCACTGGAGTGGGCCGTGGTCAGTACCTGCAGACAGTATTACTTTTTCATTGTAGGCACCCCTGGCAGTACCCAAGTGTTGCATTTTACTTCTACTGTGTTGATGTTCCAACAGCTGTTAGAGCTACAGGAGCTGGGGGTGGACCCACCTTAATTCACACATTTTTTTAGTGGACCACTGCATACAGCATACAATGTAAGTATTTACTATACACTGTTTCCCTCGGTGGGTTTGTCCTCCATTGCTAACTGCAGAAATCCCGTTCCCACCTAATTACTATAAAACTGTCATCCGGACTCTCACTGTCCCAGATTTGCCCTGAGCTCCTGTTCTGCCAACATACAATATCTTCTACAATATATGAGAGTTGCTAGCTTTACTGCTCTGTAGTGATGCACAGACATAAACACCCTGAATCTATACAGTAACACCTATCAAGGCTACAGGAAAGACTGATGAATTTCCCTTAACGGCCTGCAGAGAAGATAAATCTATCCCCCTGGGAAACTGGGTGTTAGTGACCGAAAGACACACACAGGTAAAACACACACAGCCTTCACTCATCCTTCTGTGAGTGGGTTTGCAACAAAGAAATCCAGTAATTCTGGGGCCAAGATCCTCCTGCTGAACACATAAACCCTCTCAAAGGCAGATTTTCTATAAATCTTTACTGTAATAACAAGCTGTGTTTGTGCATACCACAGCCTGAAATACCCGCAGCATTAGCAGAAACTGATTGATACACAATTGCCAAAATCAAAGTAATCACACATTTGCCTCTTCCCAAGATCTACTCACCTTCTGAGAAGTATCTGGCAGCCAACACCAAATTTGTCTAAATCATTTATTACTCATTTAGCACTGAAAAAAACTTTCAGCTGCTACATTTTGGAGCGTTGCCTAATGCTTCTTTAGAGGGCTCTAAGGGAACATGCTATTCATTCTTTTTAAACGTTTGTAAACCTTACAAACTTGCTCTAATATTTGGGCATCCCTTGTCCTATTGTCTTTTCTCCACTTTCACACTTATTTGGCCGACCTTCCACCTAGCCTCTCTTTTCAGGCTCTCCAATCTTAAAGATCTCTCCATCTTAAGTCGCTTACCCTAATTACGTTATTTGCACAACAATCGCATGAAACATCACCAACGGAAACACTTCCCTCGGTATTACAGCTGATAATGGTTAAAACGCCTCATCTTTGATGTCACTTTGCCTTAGTGTGCCACCTCCAAACCGCTTCCTATCCTTCCCAGGGCTTGCCCCATTCTTAAAGCTGGTTTGACCCGAGGAATTCAACGCTTGGCGATCCCAGGCACCGGCTCTGAGATCTCACCACCACACAAACCCTCATCCCGTCTCGCTCTCAGAGAGCTTCCACCACGCCCTTCCGCGCGAGAGTGATGTATTAACACTGCCTAAGAACCTCCCTACGCTCTTGTTCCCGCCCCGTCTTATATTTTCAGCCAGTCATTCCCTGTGATAATAAGACGTAATACGTCGTGAGTCCGACCGTGCACAGTGTGCTTAAAACAATGGCAGCGAGCAGAAGGGGCTGTTAAGCCAACAAAGGAGGTGAGGGGAAGGAAGGTGAACAGAGTGAATAGTAAACCCGGGTTATCTCGGAGCTGCAGAGCATACCGCTGCCCCACACGAAGGACTACGCGTGTTTGAAGGTGCCTTTTCCGCGGGTAGTACCGCTGAGGTGGTGCGGGAGCGGAGCCCTCGGCGGCGGTTTGTAGGACACGTCCCTCTCGGTACCAAGGCGTGGTACAGGGCGCCCACCGGTGCTAAACTAGGACACAGAGCTCCAGCGGGAGAGGGCCGGAGGGGCTGGATCCGCCCGGGGGAGCGACAGCGGCGGCAGCTGCCCACGGACCTACGGGCAGCCCCGCTCTTTATCTCCGCCTGGAGGGAGCAGGTGAAGAGCTCGTACTCCGACTGCAGCCCGGCAGTAAACAGGACATGCCTGCGGACAGAAGAAAGCGGAGCTCCTCCTTGAACAAAGCCCGATTAGCCAACGCGGAGCCGCGGATGAAGGGGCAAGATCCTCACTACCGCCTTTCCACGGGGGCTCCCCCGGGCGGGGAGGAGAGCAGGGACGGCGGTACCCCAAGCAGCCCGAAACACCGCGCTCTTCCCTCCCAGGGTCCCGCCTGGAAGGCAGACCGCAGTGCCTGCCGTGGGAGCCGTTACCCGTGGGAGCGGAGCAGCTCCGCTATTGCTCCCAAATCTCTGTCGCCTGCCTCCCTCCGCCTCCGCGGGGGCTGGCAGAGCGGGCAGCAATGTCAGGATACCCTTCAAGTCACAGGAGCTCGCAGCTCCTACGTACTGGAAGACAAAATGACTAAAAGCCCGGGAGAACTATCTCGTCTACAGAGGATTTCTATATTTCAGCGCCCAGGAAAATCATTACCCACATCAAGCCACAGAAACACGGACCCAGAACGTGCTATTATGTTGCAGGCAAGAACTCGTCTCTTGACCGCGAGGACATCGGTCGATTCACCCTCAGCGACTTTGAGGAAGCTGCCGGGAGGCACGACAGCAGAGACAGCGGGCTCGGTGGACCAGACTCGCTCGGGCTGCGGAGCAGCTCTGAGCCGAGCACCCGGCATCTCCAGCAGCTCCACTGAGCCTTCCCCTGCCTGCAAAATCCCCAGTTGCAAGGCTGCAACACACCCCCCGGCCACCTCGTTGGGGTGGGCGCTGTAACCGCCGCTCTGCTTCCGGAGCTCCCGCGGAAGCGCTGCCCAGCACGTTACGCCGACAGCAGCGCTGCTCACCAGCGTCATCCACCAAACCAACATGCGGCGAGATGAGAGCCTGGGCTTTCAAAGACCAAAAACTGCGCGAACGATATCTTCTATTCAAGGCACTGACAATATTCTAGCCCGTTCTGCTGATTCCCGCCCAGACCATGCTAAGAAGTAAAAGCATCCACGAGCTGTTTCTAAAGTCGATTGCTTTGTTTCTGAAATACGGAAATATTTCCTGACAGTGTATAGCAAATCCCTTTCAGATCTTTACTGCAGTCATAGAAACCAAGAAACATACGGAATCCAAAGCCTCTACTGCCCCAACGATCAGCATTAAGAGATTCTTCATCGTCCAAGGAAACGAGGTGCTTCTCACACCCGTGTTTTTCGATCCACTTCTACAGGATTAGTTAAACCTTCTTATAAATGGAACCAGATTCGCGCTTTGCTGTTCCTGCCTTCCATGCCATCCATGTGAACTAAGGGAAGAAAGCGACAGCTCTACAACTCTGGGATAAGCCTTGCTGCTCCAAGGGAAGATAGCTCGCGCATACTGAAGAGGCCATGACTCACTCCCCTTTAAGCACGAGCAATCGGACGTTGTCAATGGAGACTAGAAAAACAATCCCCAGCAAACACACAAAAACGTAAAGCGATCTAAAGTAGACACAGAACAGAAAGAAATTTGTAGGACATGCTCACGTTTTTCTGTGGATGAGCGGGAAATAACCCACTCCTATGATTTTTTCCAAGACGGACACAATCACAATCAGGTTGGAAGAGACCTCAAGGTTCATCTGGTCCAGCCTGCCTTTGCAAAACATAACTAGATGACCTAGCAGCCTGTCCAACCGAATCTTGTTTCAACACTGAGGAATCCACCACTTCCCTGGGAAGATTATTCCAATGGATTGTTCTTACTGTGCAAACTTTTCCTCTAGTGTCCAACCTGAATCTCCCCGGCAGCAACTTGTCCCAATACCCCTCATCTTTTCCATGTGACTCCTTGTAAAAAGGGGGTGTACATCTTCTTTGTGCCCACCCTTTAAATACTGGAACATGGTGATAAAGTCTCCCTGAGCCGCCTTTTCTCAAAGCCCAGCTCTCTCAGCCTTTCCTCATATGGCTTCTCAGTCCTTGTATAATCTGTGACCCTTTTCTGGACTCTTGCCAACCTGATCACATCTTTTTTATACAGCAGGGATCAAAACAGTTTTCCAGGTGTGGCCTGACAAGCACTGAGTGGGATGACTTTATCTATGCTGGTGGTGCCCCTGTTGGTGTTCCCCAACATCCTGTTGACTTCCTTTGCTGCAGCTGCACACTGTTCACTCCTATTGAGCCTGTGTCCACCAGGACTCCCAGATCTCTTTCCAGAGTTGCTCCCCAGCCGAGCAGATCACAGCCTGTGCTGTACACCCATTAGCACCATCCTTATCTTGGAAACTATCTACAAGTTTTAGTCATCTTTCATCTAAAACACTTCTATTAGTACAAATCCAACAAAATATACATTCACAAAGGAAATATATTGCATTACAGAAATCACGTTGCCATAAAACTATAGTAGTTTCCTGAACAGGTGTCCTTGGTGAATTGAGCACGTAACATGAATAATACACAAGTACTGCTTGTTCTTACTACTCCATCAGCGCTACAGGCATTGGTTTTATAACGAAAACTAAATCAGATATATTGCTTTTCCCCGTGCATTCTATCCAGTTCCTAACATCGAACAAGGAACACCAAACATGACCCTGGACATTTAAAAGATCCAGTGCATGGCCAGGATCAGCTCCTTCTGTAACGGTATTAAAACAATATATAACAATATAACGGTAATTAAACAATCACAGAGAGAAATCAATGTGGAAACCAGTACAGAAAAATTCTTTTTTTTGCTGAATCTGTTTCCCTGCTTCTTCTGCTGGAAGAAGCAAACATTTTCTACCCACCATCTCCAGCCTACTCGGTATATAGATGATCTCTGCTTTCACTTTTCCCTTAACCACACCTACCCCCTTTCTCTACTTCCATCAGCTTTCAACTCTCCTCTCCACAGCACATTAGGGGACAGATGCGGTAGAACAGATGCCAGAACAACACAAACACGGTGGGCATCCCCTCCTCAAACAGCTCTCCGCAGAATTCTGCATCTCGCTCCACTTCCTTCACACTTCAAACGGACTTCCAGAAACGAGTACTCAGAACCTTCACCAAAATTTCTGATCCTCCCGGCACACCATAACTATTGATATAATTCAGCTTCTTAAAATTGGTACAAAACACGAACCAGCCAACTTCTGAAGCAATAAAAACCCGAGGGAACCATTGTGCAGCTGAACACAGTATTTATCAAACCAAGAGTAAACACACCTAGTTTCCAAAATAACTACTGCTCTAATTGCAGTCAGCTTGAGGGAGCAATCGAACACCTGGGCACATCCCACGTGTTGAAAGACACTAAAAAAGGGAAATGAAAGATCTGCTAAAGCCAACACTGTCATTTGATGCCAGGTAGTGGGGAAAAAACGCAAACTAGCACCATAAAAATATGAGTAAACAATCTCCTACACAAGAGAAATGAAATGCACCCGAAATTATAGCGATCAGCTAGCCAAACAGCGAAATTTCAAAAGGGAAACACACACGTCTAAAGAGGATA
This sequence comes from Pezoporus occidentalis, assembly GCF_034315485.1. NCBI lineage: Eukaryota > Metazoa > Chordata > Aves > Psittaciformes > Psittacidae > Pezoporus > Pezoporus occidentalis. The sequence continues at coordinate 7,160,187 of NW_026915268.1, forward strand.
AGATAACTATGGCTAAATCAACAACAAAAAAAGCCTAAAACTCACGGTGCAAAAATACTTCCACAGAAAAAGTGCTTTGATACCTGCGATAAACACATAAATGTATTGGCTTTCGCAAATCATAGGTGTGGTTATGTGGATATAACCGTACGAGTTTATAATAACAGAAACAAAACACGCTAGACACAAGACCAAGTTAAAAAGGTTCAGATCTTTTGATCAAAATGGAGTCACATAGCAAAAGAATTTGTAAAGGTAAAAGAAAGGGGGGGGGGAGTGTGAAGCTTGATATAAGGAAAGCTGGTGCCTGGAAAACATAAAGTACTTTTTAGCGTAACAGGTTGTAGAAAGAGAACAATGTTTATGTTGTAAGTCTGTGGAATGTAGTGGCCCCACTAAACATGAGTTGTTTCACACTAGTCTAGTTTCAAAGAGCAATGTTTGTCTGTAGTGAGATAACAGGATTTAGTGGCCCCACTAAACATGAATTCACCATCCACTTACCAGTTAGAGACAGAGCCTCCCAAGCACCTGATAGCTTGGGATACTCCTTGTCTGCCCATCCTGCAATTTTGCAGGAAGGTCACACTTAAATCTTTGCTAGTTATCAGAACAGTTATACAGCTTGTTGTGTGATTACTGGGGTCCAACTGTGCCAAAGGTGAAAAGTACACGGAGGAAGACTGCTTACTTCATCTTGAAGACCCCTACTCACAAGAGAAGACTGTTTACTTCATCCTTAAGACCCCTGCCCACAATCACCACAGAGCAGTGCGCAGACGCCGAGAGGAGACTTACAATAAATTCTTGAAGCTAGTTATAATATACCCCACCTATATGCGGGAATTATGAATATATATGTAACTAATGTAATAGTGAAAGTATATAAACCTGTTACAAATGCTGATCACTTCCGCCTCTGGCTGCAGTCATGCGCCCAGCGCTGTTTCTTTTGTTTTATTCACTTCGTCCCTCAATAAAACCTTATCTTATTTAGAGGAGCGAGTTCCTATTTCACAATACCTCAATTATCCGACAAAAGTGATGTATAAACACAACAATCCAAGAGAGAGGCTGAAAAAAAAAAACAATTTACGAATACACTTACCACACCTGAAGCAACCCGGGAGAGAGACGGCCCCTTCCCAGCAGAACCGTTCTCTGCTCCGGGACCCGGAGGCGGCGGCGGCAAGTTGGGGCTGAAAACCATCAGGTCGCTCTTGCCCGCACCATCCGCCACGCACAGGCTTCGGCTCTGGCGCTGCGAGTACGACCAGCTCCCCACTTCGCTGGCGCACACGAGCGTGGCAGGACCGGGACCCGACAGCACGGCCGACCGTGGAGCCCAGCGCGCCGCCCCATACAGCACCACCGCCAGCAGGAACAGGCTCGACACCACGCAGATGGCCACCACCAGCCACACGTTCGTTGTCGTCGCCGCAGATGCCGCAGCCAATGCACCGCCTTCTGCCGGCCGGAGCCCCGCCTTCGCAGAACCGGAGTCAGTGGCAGCCAGCGCCGTCTCGGCGCTTCCCACCAGCGACACGCTCAGCGTGGCCGTGGCCGAGCGCGCAGGCTCGCCGTGGTCCCGCACCACGATGACCAGGCGCTGCCGAGGGCCGTCCGCCTCCTCCAGCGCCCGCGTCGTGCTCACCTCGCCGCTGTAAAGCCCCACGCGGAACGGGCCCTTGCCCCGCGGCTCCCACAGCTCGTAGCGCAGCCACGCGTTGTAGCCCGAGTCCGCGTCCACCGCGCGGATCTTCGCCAACACCTGCCCCGCCGGCGCCCCCCACGACGCCCACGCCCACAGCGCCAAAGAGTCCGCACCCGACGCCGCCGAGCCCGCGGCCCCGGCTCCAGGCCCGCCCCCGGCAGGCGGCAGCAGCACCGGCGCGTTGTCGTTCTCGTCCAGCACGAAGAGCTGCACCGTGGCGTTGCCGCACAGCGCCGGCTCCCCCGCGTCCACCGCCCGCACCTCGAACTGCAGCACCTGCAGCTCCTCGTAGTCCAGAGGCTGCAGCGCCCACAGCCGACCGCTCTCCGCGTCCACCGACACGTAGCTCGACGCCGGACGCCACCCGACGCCCGACACCGCGGCCCCGCCGCCGCTCTCCGCCACCGAGTAGCTCACGCGCCCGTTGCCCGCCTCGTCCGGGTCCCGCGCCCACAGCCGCGCCAGCTCCGCGCCCGCAGCGTTGTTCTCCCGCGCCAGCACCGTGTACACGGCCTGCGCGAACGCCGGCGCGTTGTCGTTCACGTCCGACACCGGCACACGCAGACCCCGGCTGGCGCGCAGCGGCGGCGCCCCGCCGTCCTCCGCCCGCACCTCCACCTCGTATTCAGACACCCGCTCCCGGTCCAGCGCCTCCCGAAGCACCAGCGAGTACGAGCCCGCGAACGTCGACACCAGACCGAACGGCGCCGACGGCCACACCGTGCAGCGCACGCGCCCGTTCGCCCCCGAGTCGCGGTCCGACACGCTCAGCAGAGCCACCACCGTCCCCACCGCCGCGTCCTCCGGCACCGGCACCGACAGCGACGTCACCCACACCTCCGGCGCGTTGTCGTTCACGTCCAGCACCTCCACCACCACTCTGCAGTGACCCGACAGCGGCGGGAAGCCTTTGTCTCTTGCTTCTATTGCGATCTCGTAATTATCCTTTTCTTCGTAGTCTAAATTTCCCCGAAGCCTCATTTCTCCTTTGTTTTCGTCAATGGAGAACATTTCTTTAACTTCTGCGGTGACATGCTTACTAAATAAATACATAACATCACTACTAATGCCTTCGTCCAAATCCGTGGCACTGAGCGTGATTAATAGAGTTCCTGGTTCTGAACTCTCTAAGACTTTCATTTTATACACAGACTGGTTGAACTGGGGAGCGTTGTCGTTCGCATCCAGCACAGAGATCACCAGCTCCACTGTGCTCGTCAGTGGCGGACGGCCCCCGTCAGTCGCCGTCAGCACCAAACGGTGAATCGGCATCGTCTCGCGGTCCAGAGGCTTCCTGAGCACCAGGAATAACGACTCGCCCTCTTCCTCCGTTTTTTGTATATCCAAACCAAAGTGCTCGCTGGGGCTGAGGCTATAGGAGAGCTGAGCGTTGGCTCCGACATCTGCATCCGACGCGCCCTCCAGTGGGAAACGAGACCCCGGCAGCGACGATTCCGCGATATTATGGGCTTCCTCTTTTACATTGAAGACCGGGGCATTGTCGTTGATGTCGGTGACCTCCAGCTCCACGTGGAACACGCGCAGCGGCCGCTCCACCAGCACCTCCAGCCGCAGGGAGCACGGCGCGCTCTTCCCACACAGCTCCTCCCGGTCCAGCCGCGAGCTCACCACCAGCGCCCCGCTCGCCCCGCTCACCTCCACGCTCGCCCGCCGGCCCTGCGACACCAGCCGCAGCCGCCGCGCCTCCGGCTCGCCCGCCTCCAGGCCCAGGTCCTGCGCCAGCCGGCCCACCACCGTGCCGGCCTTGGCTTCCTCCGGCACCGAGTACCGCACCTGCCCGCCGACCAGCGCCCAGGCCAGCTGCAGCACCAGTACCAACAAGGCACCAACACACACGCCCATCGCCTCGCACCGGTCCGGGCCCGCACGGTTCTCAGCCGCCGCTCCGTCGCTCGCCTTAGGGATTCCCCGGCAGACCCGGGCCGCCACTCCTCTCGATCAGCCTCATCCTGCCTCCCTCTGCGCTGACGGCGGACGTTACACCGGTGCAGGGAGGAGCTGTCGCCTCTCGCAGGCTTCCAGCGTCTGCACGGCCAACAGCGGCACCTGGTGTCCGACCGCGTCTGCTTCCGCGAGTGGCCGGCTCTGGCCGCCGCGCTGTGTTCCTGGAAGGACGGGCCCTTGGCTCACCAGCTAGGCCACCAAACTCAGCGCTTTCCCTTCACAGTTTCCCTTCTTCGAAAACAAAAGTGGCGGTTTCCTCTCTTGTCCTCATCCCTGTTCTTTTCTCCTCTCGTTTCCTCTTCTCGTCCTCTCTTCGCTCGTCTCTCTTTTCCTAAAGGCATTTTAACTGATTGATACCTGTCAAAATGTTTCCTTAAACACCTACATTAACCCAGGAAACACCTGGGAAGGTCATCGAAAAGAGCCTACTCCACTTCTGATCTTCTGGCTTTGTCTCCTCTACACTTTGCTGATGAAGTACAACTGTTTCTTCATTTATTTCTCTTTGTGAATAAAGTTCAGCTGTTTCCTCTCCAGAAGAAAACTATCCTTGATCTTCCATCTGTGGCAATTACTCAGGTCTCCAGAAGACATAGATTCACATGGAATTTATTTTTGTCTAGTGCAGCAATGCTAAAAGCAAGCAGAAATTGCTTCCTTTTTCATGGCTTTGTAACACTGATGTAGCTGTACAACTCCCCTTGGTTTTCATACAGTAAATAATAGTATACAGCCATCATATTACAAATAACTAACAATGGTTTTGCCTTTTGAAGTATAGGTCAAACATAAACCATGGATGCATACAAATTCCAAAGGCTTTCAACTCCATCAGTGACTCCCTAAATCTATATGTCAATCTAAGCATAATCCACGTTGCACAAATCCTCTTGGAAGGGTGAAATAGCTCAGGGAGCATCTCTAATAGTCTATGTGTCCCAGTGATGTATTTCCTGTAAGTTTAATTCCCCACTTGTAGGTGCACAGTGAATGACAACATTTCTTACCTTTTTTGGCAGACAGGCTCTCAGAGCACAGCGAGAAAATGCATCCATTACTGATTGAGATGAGCTGCTACAGGGTATAGAGTACAGCCATCTACCCATGATGTAACAACACTACACAAAAAGGTCATATCAGTGCTCTGGCAAGGTTCAGTTTGTCTTACACCGTGTTTCCAGGCTCCCCTTACCCACTGATGTAAACACGGACCCTGGCTGCTAACCCGCCACACAGGCCAGGCAGCAATACAAGATGGATTTCACATGGTAGTTGCTGGTTCCACCACAGAAGCAAAATGATGCAAAATGAGGTCAAAACCAAATGAAGATACCAAATGCTAAAACAATCAAACTAGGTCTGTCAATAGGTCATCTTTAATTACACTATTGTTATTCTAACAGTTGATTTATTTCCATCTCTCCATTATCAGGGCCGAGTTCAAGGATCATTGTTAATGATGTCAGGAGAGCAGGGCTAGAAAAACAAAGTTTTTGTCAAGACTCTGAAATCCCTGCTTTATTGCCAATATTCCTATACCCACTGGCATGAAGGCAGATACAGAAATGAAACCTGAAGCCTTACATCATTTTCTTGAGATAAAGTTCATCTTGAGAGGTTACAAGACAGTGAACCACAGTGATAGCAAAGCACACAAATTCTGAAATCAGAGACACTATCTGGCAGCATGGCTTTCACATACAGTTACATCTTCTGAGGAGGACAAGCTAAACCATGCAGCCGATGGGAGTACCAGGAGTTTCAAGTGTCATCCCAGTTCATATTCACATGATCATCATAAGGAGCTCACCAACAAGATGCAAGTTTATTTTATGGGGTATTCAAAGCCTACCACTGCAGATTACATGGAACTAGCGCAGTCAGGAACCACAGCTGAGGTGCTTCTACAGTTCTACCCACCCAAACCAAGTCCTCTAGCAATACATGTTGTCTAACACAGCACTATAGCTGCATTTTTTTCACACCTACCTCAGTTCATGCTCTTCTATCAACAAGCATTTTATATTAGAAAGTGCATTTACATCATACTTCAAAAAGAGCAACATTAAATGCTTCTACTGTCTTGCCCATGACCATAATAACTCTGTAGTACTTTACAAACTGTGACATGCAAGCTGAACAGAGAGCAATGTGGAGTTCTGTGGTCCAACTGTGGTCACCCTGCACCATCTCTCATTCAGAAGAGAATCAAAAGGGAGGAAAGACTTCTGATTAAGAAAATACTGGAAACCAGCACTGCAAAGCAGCCAGAACTAAAAAAGCTGCCCTACCTGTAAAACAGGAAAAGGTACACAACTGAAAATACACAGAATGAGACAAGGCTGGAAGAGGCACGCAAGTCATGATAGCAGATGGCAGAAAAATCAAACCTGGTCACTTGAACAAAATACTAAGGTCAACACAGCAGTCGTGCAGAGATCTTTGTCAGAACTGTGCCATTTAATAGATCATCAAAGGTTCTCAAAAAAAAAAAAGTCATGGAGACTGATGTAACAAAGATAACAGGAGCTATTAGTCTGCAGAGTTAAATCACAGCTCTGCTGGGAAGAACACATGAAGAGTCGACCCTGAAGACCTAGGTGGGAAAATGGCAAAAGGTTTTCCAGGTAGGACACCACAAAGCTGAGCAGATGAGTCAAAATGCAGCTTCACCAGAACAGTGATTGACTCTGGAAAGGTAATGTCAGGTTCTGAAATTACACCCTTGGCATCAAGAACTTGTGATATGCCAATTATGTCAGCTAAGTTCTCAGTGCCAATCAAAAAGGTGAAGAGACTGCACAAGAAAATGAATTTAATTCATGTTTGCAGAATTGTAAGGTTCACCAACACTTCAAATGTTTTGCGTAGGTCCTACCCTCTTAACACAGTGATTACCAGAAAGTTTCCAAGAAAGCCAGTGGGATGACCAGTTTTACAGAAACTTCTAGAAGAACATTGCCTCGAGTTAAAAAAAAGACCAAAACATATTGCAATAGGAATCTTCATATCAGAAGAACCATCACAAATAATAAGCAAAACCATGAAATACCTAGATTAGAACACACTACAACAAAATGCAGCCAACATCGAGAAGTCCACCTTTCACGATGGATTTAGACTCTATATTTCCACACATCCTTTCAACGCAAATTATGACCTCAATCTCCTAATTCACGAGGAAACAATACTCAATTGAGAGAAAAAAACTTTTGTGAATACGCTTACCGCGGCTGAAGCAACCGGGGAGACAGACGGCCCCTTCCCAGCAGAACCGTTCCCTACCGAGGGGCAGGGCGGTGGAGGGAAGTTGGGGCTGAAAACCATCAGGTCGCTCTTGCCCGCACCGTCCGTCACGCACAGGCTTCGGCTCTGGCGCTGCGAGTACGACCAGCTCCCCACTTCGCTGGCGCACACAAGCGTGGCAGGACCGGGACCCGACAGCACGGCCGACCGCGGCGCCCACCGCGCCGCCCCGTACAGCACCACCGCCAGCAGGAACAGGCTCGACACCACGCAGATGGCCACCACCAGCCACACGTTCGTTGTCGTCGCCGCAGATGCCGCAGCCAATGCGCCGCTCTGCGCCGGCCGGAGCCCCGCCCCCAACGAGCCCGAGCTCGTGGCTACCAGCGCCGCCTCGGCGCCCTCCACCAGCGACACGCTCAGCGTGGCCGTGGCCGAGCGCGCAGGCTCGCCGTGGTCCCGCACCACGATGACCAGGCGCTGCCGAGGGCCGTCCGCCTCCTCCAGTGCCCGCGTCGTGCTCACCTCGCCGCTGTAAAGCCCCACGCGGAACGGGCCCTTGCCCCGAGGCTCCCACAGCTCGTAGCGCAGCCACGCGTTGTAGCCCGAGTCCGCGTCCACCGCGCGGATCTTCGCCACCACCTGCCCCGCCGGCGCCCCCCACGACGCCCACGCCCACAGCGCCGAAGAGTCCGCACCCGACGACGCCGAGCCCGCGGCCCCGGCGCCCGACCCGCCCCCGGCAGGCGGCAGCAGCACCGGCGCGTTGTCGTTCTCGTCCAGCACGAAGAGCTGCACCGTGGCGTTGCCGCACAGCGCCGGCTCCCCCGCGTCCACCGCCCGCACCTCGAACTGCAGCACCTGCAGCTCCTCGTAGTCCAGAGGCTGCAGCGCCCACAGCCGACCGCTCTCCGCGTCCACCGACACGTAGCTCGACGCCGGGCGCCACCCGACGCCCGACACCGCGGCCCCGCCGCCGCTCTCCGCCACCGAGTAGCTCACGCGCCCGTTGCCCGCCTCGTCCGGGTCCCGCGCCCACAGCCGCGCCAGCTCCGCGCCCGCAGCGTTGTTCTCCCGCGCCAGCACCGTGTACACGGCCTGCGCGAACGCCGGCGCGTTGTCGTTCACGTCCGACACCGGCACACGCAGATCGCGACTGGCGCGCAGCGGCGGCGCCCCGCCGTCCTCCGCCCGCACTTCTAATTCGTACTCAGACACCCGCTCCCGGTCCAGCGTCTCCCGCAGCACCAGCGAGTACGAGCCCGCGAATGTCGACACCAGACCGAACGGCGCCGAGGGCCACACCGTGCAGCGCACGCGCCCGTTCGCTCCAGAATCTCGGTCCGACACACTCAGCAGAGCCACCACCGTCCCCACTGCCGCGTCCTCCGGCACCGGCACCGACAGCGACGTCACCCACACCTCCGGCGCGTTGTCGTTCACGTCCAGCACCTCCACCACAACTTTGCAGTGTCCAGACAGAGGTGGGCTCCCCTGATCTGCCGCATCCACTTGCAGGCGATAGACACCAATATCCTCAAAGTCTATGTCTCCCTGGAGTCGGATCTCTCCGCTATTTCTGTCGATCCCGAAAACGCCTCTTCCATCCTGAGGGAACAAGCTCTGCAGAGAGTACGAGACATCCCTGTTTGTTCCCTCATCCAAATCCGTGGCTGTTACTCTGTACACTATAGTACCGCTTTCAGAATTTTCCGGCAGCTGCACTTTATACACCGATTGGTTGAACTGGGGAGCGTTGTCGTTGGCGTCCAGCACCGAGATCACCAGCTCCATCGTGCCCGTCAGTGGCGGACGGCCCCCGTCGCTTGCAGTTAGCACCAAACGGTGAATCGGCATCGTCTCGCGGTCCAGAGATTTCCTAA